>NW_027417899.1:0-84232 GCF_009905375.1 Apium graveolens | reverse complement strand
CTCTAGGTTTTGGAATGGATTGACCAACAGCAATTGTGGCCGTAGCAACTGTGGCTACTTTGTGGGGAATGTGAGGACCATTCTCAATACAGTTTACATAACCTTCATCTTGGGAGAGTAGATGAAGGTGCATTTTCACCTTCCAGTGGTGATAACTGTCTCTGTCAAGAACTGGGATTTTTACTCCAATATCCTTCTTACTCATCTTTGTTAGATTCCAAGATCTTTAAACTCTTTGTTTGTCAAGAGCCTGCTCTGATACCAATTGTTATTTCTAAAGAACTAACAATGAGATTTACAGAAGGGGGGTTGAATGTAAATCTCAAAACTTTTTCAAGTTTTGAGCAGTTTATAAAGACTGTGTGTTCAAGATGAACAAGTGTGTGAATTGCTTTAAGCTGATACAGATAGATATATATTCAAACACAAATGTAAAGAACACAATAAGCCTTTAAAAACTTTTCTGGTGGATTTGTTGTTCCACCAGAGATGGTATTTCAGAAATTCTGTGATCTAAGAATTTGATCACAGCTGCATCCTAGTACAAACTAGATAATTTTTCTCTCAAGATTTTTCTAAACAGCTCTGGAAAAATTCTCTTCTAATTACTAGCTACTACTTGGTTTATATATTACCAAGTTTACAAGTGAAGACGAGGATACAATAAAATAATAAAGTAAGATCTCCACTTGTTTCTTCTCCAGTTCACTCCAGTGCTTTGTTGACTTAATGTCTCTTTATACTAGAGTAGAACGGCTGCTTTTTCTGATGTTCCTGAAATTAGGCTGCCATATTTCAGTTATCTCTGTTCACCCACGTGCCTCTGTTTGTAGGTACAACTACCACTTATCAATGGTTAATCAACAGAACATCCGTTGAAGCTTTCATCCGTTGATGCACTCATTCGTTGAAGGATGTTATCCGTTGAAGCTTTAGAGACATCCGTTGAAGCTTAGCTTCTCATCCGTTGAAGGTCTTTAAGTCATCCGTTGATACCACTTCATTTATACAAAATTACAAGGCATGAAATATTTACAATTGGCCTTCCTATCTGCATATCTTCTAGTAGTCAACATGACTCATAGTTTCTCTCAACTTCTAAGAATTACATCTTAAATACAGAGACTGAAATATGCTACAACACTAGACTTATTTCTAAGTAAAGCTACACCATCAACGGATAGCCAAAGTGGTCTTATCCGTTGAGGCTACAGACACTGAATTTCTACTTAAGTGTTTTGTTAAACATATCATCAAACTAATGCACATATATTCCTAACAATAGCTGTAAAGTCTGATACTGAGAAATTAGAAGTTAAAGAGGAATTAACTTCTGACAAGCTAAAATAGGAAAAGACAACTGAAGTTAGCGTAGGCTTAATGACAAAGAAGCAGCTTAAGCATAAGCTGAAAGATGTTAAGAATGTAAATAAGGAAAAGTCACCTAGGAAAAATAGGAATGGAAAGGAAGGTGTGAATAAAAGCAATGATTATAAGCCTGTTCCTGATGCTCCTAGAAAAACATGTCATAACTGTGGAAGTTCTAACCATCTGGCTTCTTTTTGTAGGAAGAATAAGAACATAAACACATTACCTTCAAAGTCAGGAGTTAAGAGTCAGTTTGTTAGATATAGGCCATAAAATCCTTGTTTTCATTGTGGTAGTTTATGGCATTCCATTTATACTTGTAAGGAATATCATAGTTTGTACTATGATTATTATCAAATAAAACCTTCTTTAAAGAAAGTTAGCATTGTTCCTTCTAGTGTAAGTTCTGATACAAAGCCTGATAGTAAAAATTCTGATAAGAAAAATGTTAACATAAACTCTGATGCTAAATCCGCTGTAAATGTTAACAAACTTAATAAGGCCAAAGGATCCAAGCAAGTCTGGGTCCTTAAAACTAATCATTAATGGTCTTTGTGATTGCAGGGTAACAGGAAAAACATCCTAGTTCTGGACAGTGGATGTTCAGGACATATGACTGGAAATAAAGCCCTGCTATCAGACTTTGTGGAGAAAGTTGGCCCAAGTGTTTCTTATGGAGATGGAAACATTGGAAAAATACTGGGATATGGCAATATCAATCTTGGAAATGTCATCATTAAAGAAGTAGCTCTGGTCTCAGGACTTAAACACAATCTGCTGAGTGTTAGTCAAATCTGTGACAGAGGTTATCATGTGGATTTCTTTGAAGAACACTGTGAAGTTATAAGCAAATCTACAGGAAAAGTTGTTCTGAAAGGATACAGGCATGGTAACATTTATGAAGCCAAGCTTTCAACAAGTACTGATGGTTCTGTAATATGTCTGTTAAGTAGAGCATCAATTGAAGAAAGCTGGAATTGGCACAAGAAACTCTCTCATTTAAATTTCAATAATATAAATGAATTAGTCAAGAAAGATCTTGTGAGAGGACTGCCAAAATCAGTATTTGCTCCTGATGGCCTTTGTGATTCATGTCAGAAGGCAAAACAAAGACAATCTTCATTCAAGAGCAAGACTGAATCATCAATTCTTGAGCCTTATCACCTACTACATATAGATCTATTTGGTCCAGTGAATGTCATGTCTATTGCAAAGAAGAAATATGCTATGGTCATAGTGGATGAGTTCACCAGATACACATGGGTGTATTTCTTGCACACAAAAAGTGAAACGGCATCTATCTTGATTGATCATGTCAAACAACTGGATAAATTAGTCAAAGATTCTGTTAAGATCATAAGAAGTGATAATGGCACTGAGTTCAAGAATTTGATCATGGAAGAGTTCTGCAAAGACCATGGAATCAAGCAGGAATTTTATGCTCCTGGAACTCCACAGCAAAATGGAGTTGTTGAAAGAAAGAATAGAACTCTTATTGAAGTTGTATGAACTATGCTTGATGAAGCAAAGCTACCAACCTATTTTTGGGCTGAAGCTATGCAGATTGCTTGTTTTACTCAGAATGCAACACTCATTAACAAGCATGGAAAGACACCATATGAGATGGTGAAGAAAAAGAAGCCAAATCTGAAGTATTTTCATGTATTTGGATGCAAGTGTTTTGTTCTTAAGACTCACCCTCAACAGCTATCCAAATTTGATTTAAAAGCTGGTGAAGGAATTTTTGTTGGATATCCACTTTCCACAAAAGCCTTCAGAGTCTACAATTTAAGAACAAGGGTTGTCATGGAATCTATCAATGTCTCCTTTGATGATAAGAAGATTACTGGACCTGAAGATTTCAATGATTATGATCAGCTGAGATTTGAAAATGAAGACTTAAATTCTGATACTGAAAATCCTGACAGTCTAAATCCTGATACTGCAAACTCTGATGGATTAAACTCTAATATTATTGAAACTGTGGTGACTACGTCAAAGAAAGATGCACCTGTGCAGGGGGATCATACTGAAGAAATAACCACATCTCAAGAAGCATCAGAACATACAACTGGCTCTTCAAGTTCTAATTCATCAAGTTCTGATAAGCCAAGTTCTGATAGTTCAGATAACTTAAATTATGAAGGATCCAACTCAGAGAGCATAGTTTTAGGGGGAGCATCAGAAAATGTTGATGAAGATAGCATGGATCATGGGGGAGAATCCAGTTCTAGAGAAAATCTTCCATCTGCAAGGAAGTGGACCAAATCACATACACCTGACTTAATTATTGGAAATCCTGATGCAGGTGTCAGAACTAGAACAGCTACTTCAAGTGAATGTCTCTATAATTCTTTTCTCTCTCGGACTGAACCAAAGAAAGTGGAAGAAGCTCTTCAAGATGCTGATTGGGTGCAAGCAATGCAGGAAGAGTTAAATGAATTTGAAAGAAACAAAGTTTGGACCCTAGTGCCAAGACCAAAGAACAGATCTGTTGTTGGTACAAAGTGGGTGTTCAGAAATAAAACTGATAGTGATGGCATAATTACAAGGAATAAAGCAAGGCTGGTTGCAAAAGGATATTCTCAACAGTTGGGAATTGATTATGATGAAACATTTGCACCAGTTGCTAGATTGGAAGCCATAAGGATATTTTTGGCTTATGCTGCTCACAAGAAGTTTACTGTCTTTCAAATGGATGTGAAAAGTGCTTTTCTCAATGGAGAATTGGAAGAGGAAGAATATGTTGAACAACCTCCAGGCTTTGTAGATTCCAAATTTCCAAATCATGTCACAGGCTTGATAAAGCACATTATGGCCTTAAGCAAGCTCCAAGAGCATGGTATGAGACTTTAGCTCAGTTTCTTCTGAAAAGTGGATTTAACAGAGGAACTATTGACAAAACACTGTTATACCTCAACCATGGAAAGGACTTACTTTTGGTGCAGATATATGTTGATGATATCATTTTTGGTTCTACAAATGACAGACTTTGCAAGAAGTTTGCCAAACTGATGCAGTCAAGATATCAAATGAGTATGATGGGGGAACTTAGCTATTTTCTGGGCCTTCAAGTCAAGCAGAATGAAGAAAGCACTTTTATTTGTCAAACCAAGTACACCAGAAATTTGCTGAAGAAATTTGGAATGCAAGATTGTACAAGTGCATCCACTCCCATGGCCACTGCAACAAAATTGGATAAGGATACTGGTAAATCAGTAGATATTACTGATTACAGAGGTATGATTGGCTCACTACTCTATCTAACTGCTAGTAGACCTGATATCATGTACGCTACCTGTCTTTGTGCAAGAATTAAGCAGATCCAAGAGAACCTCACTTAACAGCTGTGAAAAGAATTTTCAAGTATCTTAAGGGAACAGCTGATCAGGGATTGTGGTATCCCAGAGAATCAGACTTTAAACTAATAGGTTACTCAGATGCAGATTTTGCAGGTTGCAAAATTGACAGGAAAAGCACAAGTGGAAGCTGCCAATTCCTTGGAGGCAGATTGGTTTCTTGGTTTAGCAAGAAACAAAAGTCAATTTCCACATCAACTGCAGAAGCAGAGTACATTACTGCAGGAAGCTGTTGTGCACAAATTCTTTGGATGAAGAATAAGTTACTGGATTATGGGTTAACATATTTTAAAATCCCTATTTACTGTGATAATCAAAGTGTTATTGCTATGACAGGTAATCCAGTTCAACACTCAATGACAAAGCACATCAGCATTAGGTACCACTTCATAAGGGAACATGTGGATGAAGGTACAGTGGAATTGCACTTTGTTCCAACAGATCAACAACTAGCAGATATCTTCACAAAACCACAGTGTGAAGCTACTTTTACAAGATTGGTAAATGAACTTGGCATGGTTTCAGGTTCTTTCTCTAAATCTGCTTAGTTTTTGTTCTGATGCATCAGACTTTATGATCAGTATTTACAGATATTACTATCTTTGTGTATTCTGTGCTTAATTGAAAATTGCTTAAGTACTGATTGTTGTCTGATGTGAATTTCTAAACTCTGATAGTGATATGAATGCATCTGTGATCATTCAATCCAATGAGGATAACGATGCTAGATACTGACCTAGTAGTCTTTAATATACTAAAGATCCCATGTTTGAAGTAATTGCTTATGTGGAAATCTCTCAACACAAGCAAATTCTGATACTGAGCTTAGTTGAAGTTTACTTTGTGTATCTCATTACTAAGTCATAAACTGGAATAGTGCTTCTTATCTGTTAAGTTCTGATGTTAGTAAATCTGATGGATGTCCTAAGTGCTAATAAACCTCACTAATCAAAAGAAAAAGAAAAAGAAATTAAAATCAGGTACTCCTTTGATATCTAGAGTAAAAACTGTGGAAGGGAAGACCCAAGTGCATTGCTGGTATTAAGTAATATGCATCAGAAAAGCAAAATAAATATTTTTCTTGGTGACTTTTCACACTCTATGATTACTGGAGAAATACTCTGATAATAGCATAAATTATGATAAGCAGTCATGACTCACTTACACTGAGAAGCCACTGTAAAATGGAATTTCAAAAGATGCATAAAATGAGCATAAAACAGTTGAGGTGGACTCATGCATGAACTCATTCTAAAGTAGACTTCAGAATCATGACAGATTTTGAGCAAAGTTCTTAGTTATGCCTTATTTCTAAGATGTACTGAAGTGAATCAGACTTTAATCTTTATCTGATATTTAGCTTACTGCACACACATACACTCCATATGAATGATGAAAATTATTGTGGTGATAAATGTTATTTTAGATGAACATTTAACTGTCAGTTGCATAAATTCTGAGGACAAGTTCTGATGGAAGTTCTGATGATTAAGTTCTGAAGAAATGAAATCAAAATTTGTGTGAAGAATTACAGAAATAGGCATTCACTTTTCGAGTTAAGAAATCATGTTCTGATGACTGTTAAGTTCTGATATAAGTCTAAGTTCTGATATTAAACTCTGATTCTTTACTTGACTTATTTGTGGTTAAAATCTGAAACAGTCTTATTTAAAATCAGAATATGTTTAGGTCAGATATTAACAGTCAACATAATTTGTGTTAGTGGTACACGTCTATGCAAAGTAATTTTTACTTGTTTCGTGTGCGCATTAAATCCTGTTTTAAACTTCCAATAGTTGTTTTTATTCTCATCAGTCTAGGGAGACGAGGTAGAATTATTTCTACCTATAACCATTTAATTTTCCTTGCGTCTCTTGGCATTCTATTGGCTATATAAACCAACACCTCATTCCAGCTACCACATCTCTCATTTTCTCTCAATCTGTCAAACTCATTTCTTTTTCACTCATCACAACCATTGTTCACTTTAACTTAGTTCTGAACTATGACACTTTCACTATAAATTTGAGGTGTCCTGAATGGCAGCAGGAATGGCATGTCACTGCCATTCCTGATGATGTCTGGGACTCAGTTCCCCAAGAGGTCCTCACAGACCTCTTATTCTTCTACATGGACTACCATCGCCATCTTGAGCATCTGGAAGAGGAACGGAGGGAAGCTCTCCGACAGCAGGAGCGAATCATTCATCTCGCTGTTCTTTTTGTTGAGAGTAGGAAGAATAAAAAATTGTTATTCCTAGAGGACTAACAATGAGATTTACAGAAGGGGGGTTGAATGTAAATCTCAAAACTTTTTCAGGTTTTGAGAAGTTTATTAAAGCAGTGTGTTCTAGATGAACAAGTGTATGAATTGCTTTGAGCTAATGCAGACAGATATATATTCAAACACAAAATGTAAAGAACACAACAAACTTTAAAAACTTTTCTGGTGGATTTGTTGTTCCACCAGAGATGGTATATTAGAAAATCTGTGTTCAACAATGTTGATCACAGCTGCATCCTAGTACAAACTAGATGAATTTTCTCTTAAGATATTTCTTAACAGCTCTGGAAAATCTCACACTAATTACTAGCTTCTTCTTGGTTTATATATTACCAAGTGTACAAGTGAAAAACAATATAAAATTACAATAGTAAAATAAGTTCTTCACTTGCTTCTTTTCCTGTTCACTCAAGTACTTTGTTGACTATTGCATCTTTGTACTAAAGAAGAACGGCTGCTTTTTCTGTTGATCCTGAAATTCGGCTACCACATCTCACTTTTCTCTGTCAACCCATGTGCCTCTGTTTGTAGGTACAACTACCACTTATCAACGGCTAATTAGCAGAACATCCGTTGAAGCTTTCATCCGTTGATGACTTCATCCGTTGAAGGATGTTATCCGTTGAAGCTTTCATCCGTTGATGCTCTCATCCGTTGAAGGATGTTATCCGTTGAAGCTTTAGAGACATCCGTTGAAGCTTAGCTTCTCATCCGTTGAAGGTCTTTAAGTCATCCGTTGATACCACTTCATTTATACAAAATTACAAGGCATGAAATATTTACAATTGGCCTTCCTATCTGCATATCATCTAGTAGTCAACATGACTTATAGTTTCTCTCAACTTCTAAGAATTACATTTTAAATACAGAGACTGAAATATGCTACAATACTAGACTTATTTCTAAGTAAAGCTACACCATCAACGGATAGCCAAAGTGGTCTTATCCGTTGAGGCTACTGACACTAAATTTCTACTTAAGTGTTTTGTTAAACATATCATCAAACTAATGCACATATATTCCTAACAATCTCCCCCTATTTATGTCTATAAGAACTGTAGGCATAAATTCAGGGTTAACTTGATGATAACAAAACACTTAACAAATATTTGAATTGAAACTAAGTAGAAATATAAAAGTGCTGCAAAAGTGTATGTACTAGGAGGTAATTGAAGATTTACAGTATTTCCAAGGGTGCTCCTCTAGCCTGAGCAAATCATCATTTTCTTCTTTGTTCCCTGGTTTTCTTTCCTAGCCCTTTGTCATTTTCCTCAAATTGGAGTTGGAGTTGTCTGAAGAATTCAGCTTCATCTTCATCACTGATATCCAACTTAGATTGCATTTCCTTGAGAGTTTCATTGCTGGCAATCTTGAGTTGGTCTTCAAGTCTGAAAAATCTTCTGACTCCTTTGTCATCTCTAAATTCCATCAACCAATGAGGTGATTTGTGAATTTTAGTTCCCCTTTCTTGAATGAGTAAGGTTCTGGGCAAAGCATTTGGTTCCCTCCAAGTCTTCCTTATGTTGGCAATCTTGTTGAGAATTTCAGTCTTGGCTGTTCTGGTAAAGCCAGAATCCTTTTTGATGGCTGAAAAGACTCTGATCAAGGTAGAGTAGCCTTCATTTAGAATCCTGTAGAGAGGCCATGTTCTTTCCCCAGCTCCCTTATATCTGAAAACCAATCTCTCTGGTAGCTGTCTGTAGGCAGCTATTCCCCTTACTTCCTCCAGCTCATCCAGATAGAGATTAATGTCTGAAGCTTCTTTTATGTCACAGATGTGAACATAATCATCTTTAGAAATGGGTGGCTTAGGGTTAGGTTTTTGTTTTTGAGTGAATTTCTTAGAGGTTAGGGGAGGTGTAGATTTAGATTTTCTTTTCTGTTTCTTTGGTAGTGGTAGAGTGGTTAAAAAGGTAGGCAATGTGATGTTGTCCCAATCAATAGGTTCCTCTTTTGGAATGATTGGTTCACCATGGATATTTATAGAGGGATCAGCAACAAAAGGTTTAGGTATGGAAGGTAGTGGTTTAGATATAGATTTGGTATCTTCAGGGTTATCTTCACTCCTTCTGTGTGCCTTGGCCTTTCTTCTGTTTCCCTTCTGCCATTCCTCTCTTTCTTCCATATTTTCACCAAATATGCTCCCAAGAACCTCATCTAAGTTAGCAATCTTTTCTTCACCCCTGACTTCAATTCCTTTCATTTCTTCAACTTGGCTTGACTTTAGCTGTTTTTCAAGCTTTGCTTGTGCTCTTTTGTCAGCCTTGAGTTTTACAGCTTCTTTCTTCAACCTTCTGGTTTCTTCCCTTTTGGCCTTTAGAAATTTGGGATGTCCTTGCATCACACAGATACTCTTTCCCTCTCTATAGATAAAGGCCATGTCCATTCTCTCACCCTTGTCCTTGGTCTCCTTCTTCTTTATGATGCTTGCACTTAGAACTTTGTCTCCATCAGGTTTTGGAAGAGGAAAGTCTACTTCCTGCATCTGAGCAAAGTCTAGGGGATTCTTTGTGGAGTCCATACTGGATCTAGTGTTAGGCTTTAGAACCATAGGTTTTAAATTCTTGAAAGAAGTCTCTCCAACCTTATTTCTCCCTACTGGCTTGAGCTCCATGTTGATTGGTTCAATCTTTGTGCTAAATTTCACAGATGTTGATTTATTTTGTGTAGAACCAAACACCAATTGCAACCTTTCATCAATTCTCCTCCATTGTTCTTTCATTTGTATTTCAGCTGCTGCTAGCTGAATCAAATCAATTCCATCAGGTTTTCCCTTGATTTGAATGATTGGAGAGGTAGTGATGGCAGGAACTAGCACTTTAGATATCTGAACCTTTGTAGAGGGCTCTCCTTCCCCTTCCCTTTTACTCTCCCCCTTTTTGTTATCATCAAGGAGAGGGGTCAAGCCTTGTGCTTTTGCCAGCTGCATTAGGAGATTGGTTTGAGATTGTTGGTTGAGAAGAAGGGTGGCCACAGAGTCTTCAATTCCTTGAACTCTGTCTTCCAACTTGGCCAGCCTTTGTTCAGTAACTGATTCCTTTTTCAATCTCGAAACCAAGTCCTGCAAAGTACCATAGGGCATGACTGAATCCAATTTTTCTGAAGTGAAGGATTTCAAGTCAGCAATATCTTTCCTGAGATCATCTAGACTCATATTTTGCTTTACTTTCTGCAACTTCATGAGATGCAGTGAGTCCAGGTGAGCTTGGAGGATAGCCTTGATATTTGCATTTGAAGTGTTCTGAATGGCCTGTTGAATAGTGATGATTTGTTTGACCAAGTGGACATTGAATTCACCTGTTCTATGCTCCTTAGTCAGGGCCCATTCAGGTAGATTAGGAATGGAACTAGGGTCTTCATCTCCCCCTATGTTCATGCTTCCATCAGAAGAAATAGAGTCATCATCATCAGAATTTACTCCAAATTCCTCAGATGGCTCACCAGCTGTAGAAGGCATCCTGTTAATAGCAGCTTTATCCCTTTGAAGAGATTCTGTTGAGTGCACTAGATGTAGTGTCCTTTCTGCCTTCTCATTGCCCTGAGCAGCCAACATTTGATAGGCTGTCACAGGATGAGTAAAAGTGTTAGCATCCAAGGAAATGTTATCAATTACAGCTTTGTAATGTTGCTGAAATTGTCTTTCCTTTTCAGCATCATCCACAATCATTGACTCATGAGCAATGGCTGGTTCCACCCTTGTATCAACTGTACCTGCTTTTCTCTCTTTTTCTCTATGTTCTTGCATCAGGGGCTCCCCCTGGCTCACACATCTCACTCCCTCACCTTCACCTTCTAAGGTGGTACTCCACTCACTGACTTTTGCCATGCTGGAAGAAATAGCATGCATTTTTGTGCTCTCAATCTCTCCTTTTGCCTGGGAGCAACCCAGCCTCTCACTCAAATTTTCACTCCCTGCCCTCAATCCTAAAAGTGATTGCACAGTATTCATGTCTTCTACACTTGGAATCATTTCAGTTATTTGTGTAGAGACTATCAACGGATGTGGAATATCCGTTGAAGTTGAAACTGTTGTTATCAACGGATAACTGCTGTTAAGCTTATCCGTTGAAGAGCAACCACTTGTCAACGGATGAGTGATATCCGTTGAAGAAGGAAAAGAAGATGAAATTGAAAGTGATATAACTGTTGAATCTGTATAGATTGATTTGATATGTGTTGATACAGATCCTTCAATTATATCTGAAAGAATTTGCGGGTGATCCAACAAATCATCTAAAAGATGATGATCACCTGTATTTGAGTGGGGCTCCTCCCTGAGTTGTAAAGAGGGAGAATCAGGAATTGATGGGAATAACATATCCACATCCAGAGATGGTGATGAAGTGTTTGGTGATTGATGTGTGATTATTGTGAGAGAATGGGGTTGTGACTCCACATTTATTGGAGTCACATCAAACTGAGTTTGAGAAGGCACAGAGACAGATGGATGTATCTGTGCAGTGTGTGCACCCTGTGTAGAAGAATGGGTTCTAGCCTTCTTTCTTCTAATAAAAGCTTTTGTAGGTGAGTGTTTGGCTTTAGTGTCCCTCCCTCTTTTGTTCTGTGTTCCTGGTTGGGAACTCTTTTCAATAGTAACATCCTTTTGGGAGGATGCTACTAGGGATGTGCTAGAAACCTTTTCAACCACCACAGCTTTTTGAGAAACTGGGGTTTGGCTAGCTTGGGAAGCACTCAACTCTCCTTCCTTATCCTGGGGGTTTCTTTGATGTTCACCCCTCCCCTCACCACTCACACCCTGTTCACTTCCCTCAGGGTTAATGGTTGTTGTTACAACTGTTGTCTTTTGAGAAACAACAGAGGTGGTTTTCTTTGTCTTGGATTTTGAAAGTTTAGATTTGGTGACCTTGGTAGAAATCTGTTGGGGCATTGACACAGATTTCATGGCCACACTAGAAGATAAAGAAATAGAGGGGTTGGAAGAAGTAGGAGTTGTAGAAGCAATTACCTCACCTACCTGGGGTGCATTCATGATTGGTAAATATACCAATTGCACACTGTTGTTGAGATCCATTCTCAATAAGTCTGCAAGAACTCTTTTCTCTTGTGCCCAGCACTTGAGTTTATTATTCTCATTGATAATGACTAAACCTTCAGCAACATGGTTAGCCAATAACATAAAGAATCTAGCATAATAGATGTTATTAGGTCTATTAGCTTTGTTACCTAATCTAGTACCTAATTCTAGCATCACATAGTTGCTAAAGTTAAAGTATCTATCAGAAACAAGCATATAGAACATATTAACAAGAGATGAAGTTATGGCATCAAAATTACTAATTTTCCCAGAGAAAACCTTTATGAAGGCATCCCCAAGAAAACTCCATTCTTTCCTAAGGCCTTTTCGTCTAATACCCCCTAAATTAGCAGAGTTAAGAGAGTAACCTATGGAATCTAACATGCTGGATACATCACTATCAGTGTGTGGTGTCATGGCATTGTTCTCAGGTAATTTAAAACATGCTTGTAAGTCATCACAGTTAATAAAGTGATTTTTACCTTTGAGAGTGAAGGAGATAGTCATATCCATGGAGTTGAACTCAGCAGTTGTCCAAATCTCCTCAACTACTTCACAGAAAATCGTTGGGGCTTCCAGCATTGCATAGCTAAGTTTACAGTTTTTGATGAAGTCCATCATTTTGTGATAATCTGAGTGGGCTTCATTCTTTTCTACCAGAGCTATGAAATTGTTCTTCTCGTAGATGAACCCAGATTGAGACATAATCTTCACGACTGGTGCCATTGTTGTGAGTAGAAATTGCAGAGAATAACTTGAAGGTTTTGCAGAGAGAAAATGGTAAATGCTTGAAATTCTAAGAAAGCGTAAAGTAATAATGAACAATCAGAAGGGCTTATATGCTTTCAAAGAAAAAGAAATAAATAAAGGATTAATCAATAAATAGGTGTTAGTGAATTTCAGCCGTTTAAGAATAAACTGTAAGTATTCTAATAACTACCTTTAAAACCAATACATACAGATGTATGTATGGTATCAACGGTTAAGAAAATAGAATCAACGGCTGTGAAACACCTCAAACGTCTGATGTGACATTTCAACGGATAATGTAAATTGTCATCCGTTGAAAGGTACTTCAGCTTTATCCGTTGACGGATAAAAGTTCCAGAGATATACTTGTCTTTCAACGGATAATGAATATCCGTTGATAGAGCAATTTTGACTTTCAACGGATAGGGAACATCCGTTGATGGAATAAACTTTGTTAAAAGTCAAATTTGTTCTAGCAACTAATATATTTCAGGCTTCTCATCAAATTGCAAAGAAGACATGAATTTTAAGAGTAATTAAGCATACCAAGCTCACTTACCAATCTTGTGAATGTTGATTCATCAAGTGGCTTGGTAAATATGTCAGCAATTTGTTGTTCACTTGGAACAAAATGTAGTTCCACTGTACCATTCATGACATGCTCCCTGATGAAGTGGTACTTAATATCAATGTGCTTGGTCCTTGAGTGCTGCACAGGATTCTCTGTTATGGCTATGGCACTTGTGTTGTCACAAAAGATAGGTATTCTATCAACATGAAGTCCATAATCAAGGAGTTGATTCCTCATCCATAACATTTGAGAACAGCAACTTCCAGCAGCAATGCATTCAGCCTCAGCTGTAGAAGTAGAGACTGAATTTTGCTTTTTGCTAAACCATGATACAAGCTTGTTTCCCAGGAATTGGCAGGAGCCTGTTGTACTTTTCCTGTCTATTTTGCAACCTGCATAGTCTGCATCTGAATAACCAATTAGATCAAAGCCAGATTCTCTAGGATACCAAATTCCTAAATTTGGTGTACCCTTGAGATATCTGAAAATTCTCTTGATAGCAATTAAGTGAGACTCCCTAGGATCAGCTTGAAATCTAGCACACAGACATGTAGCAAACATTATATCTGGTCTGCTAGCAGTTAAATATAAAAGTGAACCAACCATGCCTCTATAACTTGTAATGTCCACAGACCTTTCAGTCTTATTTAATTCAAGTTTGGTGGCAGTGGCCATGGGAGTTTTTGCAGATGAGCATTCCATTAAGTCAAACTTCTTTAAAAGATCATGAATATATTTAGTTTGACTAATGAAAATTCCATCACTAACTTGTTTAACTTGTAAACCAAGAAAATAGGTTAGTTCTCCCATTAGGCTCATTTCATATTTACTTTGCATTAGCTTAGCAAACTTTTTGCAAAGTTTATCATCTATAGAGCCAAATATTATATCATCTACATAAATTTGAACAAGTATACTAGAGCCATTAACATCCCTAAAGAAGAGAGTTTTATCAACAGTACCTCTAGTGAAGTGATTCTCCAAAAGAAATTTTGATAAGGTTTCATACCAGGCTCTAGGTGCTTGCTTCAGTCCATAGAGTGCTTTCAACAGATAATACACATAGTCTGGAAAATTTGGATCTTCAAATCCTGGAGGTTGACTTACATAGACTTCTTCCTCTAATTTCCCATTTAGAAATGCACTCTTGACATCCATTTGATAGACTTTGAAATTGGCATGGGCTGCATGGGCTAGAAATATTCTGATGGCTTCAAGTCTTGCAACAGGAGCATATGTTTCATCAAAATCTATTCCCTCTTGCTGAGAATAGCCTTTAGCAACCAGTCTGGCTTTATTCTTTATGATAATGCCATTTTCATCCATCTTGTTTCTGAATACCCACTTTGTGTCAATAGGACTCTTGTTCTTTGGTTTGGGTACCAGCTTCCAAACTTGGTTTCTCTCAAATTGGTTTAGCTCTTCCTGCATAGCTAATATCCAATCTGGATCCAATAGAGCTTCTTCCACTTTCTTAGGTTCCTCCTGAGATAGAAAACTACTATACAGACATTCATCTTGAGTAGCTCTTCTTGTTTGCACTTTAGATGATGCATCACCAATGATCAGTTCAAAGGGATGATTCTTGGTCCATTTCCTTTGTGGTGGAAGATGTGCTCTAGATGAGGTGGCCTCAGTATTGTCATGATGTGAGACAGAGTGTTGACTAGTTGAAACTCCCCCTGAGTTGTTGGTCCTTTGCAGGGAACTTGGAGTTCTATCAACTGATGATGTAAATCGATTATCCGTTGATGAACTATGATCAACGGATGCTTCATTTTGTACTTCAACGGATGATGCACTATGTCTTTCAACGGATACTGCATTGCTTCTATCAATGGATGCAGTATTTTGTGCATTATCCAGGGGCATGTTTTGAATCCCTTTTGAAGTGTCATCTCCATCAGTCTCCTCTTCACTATCATCACAATATATCTCAATGTTGTCAAATTTGAGTCTCTCATTATGTCCCTCATCTGTTAGTCCATCAATCTTTTTATCATCAAACACAACATGCACAGATTCCATAACAATGTTGGTTCTTAGATTGTAGACCCTATAAGATTTTCCAGCTGAATAACCAACAAATATTCCTTCATCAGCCTTTGCATCAAACTTCCCTTTATGGTCAGATTGATTCCTCAGTATAAAACATTTACATCCAAAGACATGAAGAAAGTTTAGAGTTGGTTTTCTTTTCTTGAACAACTGATAAGGAGTCATGCCTTTAGCTTGATTGATCAAAGAAATATTTTGAGTGAAACAGGCACAATTAACAGCTTCAGCCCAAAAATATGTTGGTAACTTTGATTCTTCAAGCATTGTTCTGGCAGCCTCAATTAAAGATCTGTTCTTTCTTTCAACTACCCCATTTTGCTGAGGTGTTCTTGGAGCTGAGAACTCATGCATGATTCCATTTTCTTCACAGAACAGCCTTAATGTCAAATTCTTGAACTCAGTTCCATTGTCACTCCTGATGTTTCTTACCTTCAAGTCAGGATGATTATTGACTTGCCTGATGTGATTGATAATGATTTCACTTGCTTCATCCTTTGATCCAAGAAAACAGACCCATGAGAACTTTGAGAAATCATCTACAATCACTAAGCAATATCTTTTTCTTGCTATTGACAATACATTGACTAGTCCAAACAAATCCATATGTAGCAGCTGTAATGGTTCATCAATTGTTGTTTCAAGCTTCTTCTGAAATGATGCTTTCCTTTGTTTGCCTTTCTGACAAGCATCACACAGACCATCCCTTGAGAATTCAACAAGAGGAATTCCTCTTACTAAGTCCTTTTTGACTAGATCATTCATTGTTTTGAAATTCAAATGGGATAGCTTCTTGTGCCATAGCCAACTCTCAACTGAACTTGCTTTGCTGAAGAGACAAGTAATAGATTCTGCATCTGTAGAGTTGAAGTCAGCTAAGTACACATTTCCTTTTCTAACTCCAGTTAGAACCACTTTGTTGTCTTCCTTACTAGTGACAACACAGGCTTCAGAATTGAAGGAAACTGTATTCCCTCTATCACATAGTTGACTGATACTCAGTAAGTTGTGCTTGAGACCATCAACTAATGCAACTTCTTCAATGATGACATTCCTTGTTGAAATCAAGCCATATCCCATAGTAAACCCTTTGCTGTCATCTCCAAAGGTTATGCTGGGGCCAGCTCTCTCTTTAAACTCTGTGAGCAGGGAGAAATCTCCAGTCATGTGTCTTGAACAGCCACTGTCCAAGTACCATAGATTTCTTCTATTTTCCTGCACACCACAAAATCAATCAATTTGATTTTGGTACCCAAGTTTCCTTGGGTCCATTCTTGTTAGCCTTTCTCCTAGACTTCATTCCTCCTGCATCTTTAGACTTAGGTGAGTTTGAGTCAACCTTGGTCTTAGATGTGGTTGGTTGAGGTGTAGGGTTAGTCACAACATTATCCAGCACATTTATAGAATTATTAGGCATGGATTGTGCATACATGTTATTCCACATTGGCATATTGTATGGCATTTGAGGCATACTGAATGCAGCAAGATAAGGATTGTTAAAATATGGCATGTTTGCAAAATGTGCATAAGGATTTTGTTGAGACATAACAGGCATAGCATGTAGAGGTGATACAGACATGTTAGGCATGGAAGAGGGTACAGTTATGGGAGATTTCTTAATAGATTTACAATTAGCAGATAGATGATTAACACTACTACAATGCACACAGCTTTTTCTAGGAGCATACTTGTCAGGTGTGTAATTGTTATGTTTGTTAACTCCTACCTTCCCATTTCTGTTGGATTCCTTTTTATCCTCAACCATCTTGAGCCTATTGTTTAACTGTTCTAAGGTCATGTGCCCTACATTCACCTTTCTGACATCTTTGGATGTGCTTGCTTCTTCTTTGACAAAGTTCTTTGAAGTTGAACCAAACTTTTTGTTGAGTTTCTTTAGATTTTCTCTTTTAGAAACATCTGCCTGTTTTAATTGAGGAACCTTCAACGGATGTTCCTTTTCTTCCTTCAACGGATAACTTTCATCATCCGTTGATTCCACATCCGTTGACAGTCCATCAATTAATTCCAGTTTCTTTTTATTTTTATCCCAGGCAGTTTCACAGAATGATTCAATTCCTTGGACTTTGGCAATTTGAGCACTTACATCCCTAGATGTTTTCCAGGCTTTAATCACCTCTTGCTCTTTCTCTAATTGATTGGAAAGTATTTCTACTTTCTTAACAGATTCAGCTAGTTCATTTTCAACAGATATACAATGCAATTTGGTTTTCTCTAGGTCAATCAACTTATTTTCTAACACAGTATTTCTATTACTTAAAAACAGATTGTTCTCTTTGATCCTACTATTTTCTTTAGCAAGAGATTTAAGAGACACACGCAAATGATACAATTCAGTAGACATGTCATTGAAAGCATCATTGCACTCTTCTTTAGTAAGCTGTGTTAAATCAGTAGTGATTACCTGATTGCTTGATGAACTAACTTCGTTTTCTTCAGAATCAGCCATGAGAGCAAGGTTGACATAATCCACATCTTCATCCTCTTCATCTCCATCAGCTGCCCAGTCCTTTTCTTGAGTAATGAAAGCCCTTTCCTTCTGTTTGAGTAGATCAAAATATTTCTTTTTGTAATCTACTTGTTCAAATTTCTTCTTTTCAGAGGTTGGCTTTCTGCACTCACTTGCAAAGTGTCCACTTATACCACAATTAAAACACTTGAACTTGGATTTGTCCACCATGTTCTTATAGGGTTTAGTGGCTCTAGTGTTTTTCCTGAACTTCATCTTTGCAAATCTCCTGGACAGAAATGCAAGATGCTCATCAATACCATCAGAGTCATCTTGACTGGAGTTGTCTTCATTTTCAGCAACTTGCTCTTTACCCTTGTCTGATTCTGGATTTCTTACACCATCTTTGGAGCTTGATGTAGATCTCACAGTTTCTTTTCTGCATTCTTTCTCATTTTCAGCTACCAATGCAACTGAACCTCCTTTCTTTCTCCCCCTCTCCAATACCTCATCCTGTTCCAACTCTAGTTCATAAGTCTTCAAGATTCCATATAATCTTTCAAGAGTAAAGTCCTTATAATCCTGAGAGTTTCTTAAGGAAACAGTCATGGGTTTCCATTCCTTTGGTAAGGATCTCAAAAATTTAAGATTTGAATCCTTCACCTGGTACACTCTACCATACAGCTTCAGTCCATTCAACAGCTTTTGGAATCTATTAAATGTGTCATTTAAAGATTCATTCTCTTCAAAATGAAAGTACTCATACTGTTGAATGAGAAGCTGCATTTTGTTCTCTTTTACTTGTTCTGTACCTTCACACAGCAACTGAACTGTGTCCCAAACCTCTTTGGCAGTTGAACAATTTATCACATTATCAAACATATCCTTGTCAAGACCATTAAACAAAATGTTCATAGCCTTCTTATCCTTGTGGACTTCTTCAGTGTCTTCCATTGTCCATTCTGCTCTAGGTTTTGGAATGGATTGACCAACAGCAATTGTGGCCGTAGCAACTGTGGCTACTTTGTGGGGAATGTGAGGACCATTCTCAATGCAGTTTACATAACCTTCATCTTGGGAGAGTAGATGAAGGTGCATTTTCACCTTCCAGTGGTGATAACTGTCTTTGTCAAGAACTGGGATCTTTACTCCAATATCCTTCTTACTCATCTTTGTTAGATTCCAAGATCTTTAAACTCTTTGTGTGTCAAGAGCTTGCTCTGATACCAATTGTTATTCCTAGAGGACTAACAATGAGATTTACAGAAGGGGGGTTGAATGTAAATCTCAAAACTTTTTCAGGTTTTGAGAAGTTTATTAAAGCAGTGTGTTCTAGATGAACAAGTGTATGAATTGCTTTGAGCTAATGCAGACAGATATATATTCAAACACAAAATGTAAAGAACACAACAAACTTTAAAAACTTTTCTGGTGGATTTGTTGTTCCACCAGAGATGGTATATTAGAAAATCTGTGTTCAATAATGTTGATCACAGCTGCATCCTAGTACAAACTAGATGAATTTTCTCTCAAGATATTTCTTAACAGCTCTGGAAAATCTCACACTAATTACTAGCTTCTTCTTGGTTTATATATTACCAAGTGTACAAGTGAAAAACAATATAAAATTACAATAGTAAAATAAGTTCTTCACTTGCTTCTTTTCCTGTTCACTCAAGTACTTTGTTGATTATTGCATCTTTGTACTAAAGAAGAACGGCTGCTTTTTCTGTTGATCCTGAAATTCGGCTACCACATCTCACTTTTCTCTGTCAACCCATGTGCCTCTGTTTGTAGGTACAACTACCACTTATCAACGGCTAATTAGCAGAACATCCGTTGAAGCTTTCATCCGTTGATGACTTCATCCGTTGAAGGATGTTATCCGTTGAAGCTTTCATCCGTTGATGCTCTCATCCGTTGAAGGATGTTATCCGTTGAAGCTTTAGAGACATCCGTTGAAGCTTAGCTTCTCATCCGTTGAAGGTCTTTAAGTCATCCGTTGATACCACTTCATTTATACAAAATTACAAGGCATGAAATATTTACAATTGGCCTTCCTATCTGCATATCATCTAGTAGTCAACATGACTTATAGTTTCTCTCAACTTCTAAGAATTACATTTTAAATACAGAGACTGAAATATGCTACAATACTAGACTTATTTCTAAGTAAAGCTACACCATCAACGGATAGCCAAAGTGGTCTTATCCGTTGAGGCTACTGACACTAAATTTCTACTTAAGTGTTTTGTTAAACATATCATCAAACTAATGCACATATATTCCTAACAAAAATTGTAGCTTAGGATAATCTTGTACTTTTGAGCTTGTAATTTAAATTTCACGAAATGTATTTGCTCAATATATTAATGAAATTTTATATTTATGCAAGATTTTGTCTCTGAGTCGTTTGATATTCTGATAACATTTTAAATCCTGACACTAACCATATTCTGATGACCATTTTAGCTTTGATACAAATCAAGTTCTGATTCTGACGTGGAAGTATTTGTTTACTTGGTTTATTAATGGTCATTCTCTCAGTGGTCATATTTTTTACAGAATATTGGTCACGCAGTGATAAAATTTTTAAGTGGGAACAGTTTTAAATTTTAAAATAAAACTGACCTACCTTAATTAATGGGATTACTTGGTAAGTGGAATGGTTTTTTCTTGAAAAACTGCATGTGATAAGTAATGATTACTGAATACCCGTGCCCATTAATTATCTTTTACTGCTGCATGTCTGACAGGTGTCTCAACCGTTACTTTTACTACCGTATATAAGTAAAAGAGAGAAAAGATTATAATATCTTTTATTTAATTTCATATTTTCTCTCTCTTTTTACTTTTATTCTCTCTCATCTACTGACGATTTTTCATACAGACATTTTCTCAAACACCTTTCAGGCAATTTTCTTTCTCACGAATTCTCATGGCACCCAAGGACATAATTTTCGATGGAGCTACGTTTGTTCCTAATAACTTCTCTGCTATTCTTATCAAGTCAGAAGCACCCTCTGAACTTCACTTCATTCAGGACTTTCTTGCTAGTTCTGATATTGGGTATGCTCTGACTAAACCCGAAGCAGTTTTTGGTACTCAAGTACTGGAGTTCTGGAGAAGCGGTGTGTATGATGATGGTGGTGCTCAAGGGTCCCCAAGTATTATTTTTACATCAGGGGAGGATGAGTATGTTGTGACATTGTCTACGGTTCGACAAGCACTGCAGTTACCTGAGAACTGTGTCTATTCTACTGTTGAAGAGCCATTTCTTCAAAACATGATGGCCAGTCTGGGATATGAAAGAACATTGGCAAAGCTGGGCCAGTTGAAGAGATCTTTCATAAGAAGGGAAAGGAGTTTCTTCTTTGATTGCATAACTAAAGCTTTTGCAAACAAATGTTCCAATTTTGATGCAATTCCCATATTCAGCCAACAAATCGGGTATGCTCTTATAAATCGAACTGATTTTGACTATGCAAGTGCTGTTTTAGGTTTTATTGGGGACATAATGCATGAAGATAAATCTATTGTTTGTTTTGCTAGATTCTGTCAGCTTATTTATAGTTTCCGTTGTGATAATAAGCCCCAAGGTTATGGTGAATTAATTTCATCATTCAGAATAGCTAAAAGAGCTTTTACTGACTTATTATCTACTGATAATAAGAAGGATGTGTTAGGACCCCTCTTAATTCCTTTATCTGTCAAACAAGCCTTAATAACCTATGATCCTGTTAAGTATACTACATTATATCCTGATGTTCAACCATCTGAACCTCATCCATCAGCACCTACCACCTCTACTCAACCACCACAAACTTCTCAACCTCAACCTTCAGAACTTATAATGCAGCCTTCATCTTCCAAACCTAAGAGGACTAAGAAATTACCTCAGACACAACAGAAGAGAAGGAGATTCATTCTGCGAGATGAATCAGATGCTGAGGAACAGGTTCTTGTATTAGAACCTGTTGTTTAAGAAGCTGAGAAGGTCTCTTCTCAGAAGGATGTTGATATTGGGAGTTCTAGGCCTCTAAAAAGGCTTAGAAAGCATAATTCTGATGATACAGCTCCTAAAGTCACCTTAAAAGCTAAAAGATTCAAAACATTGGCAAAAAGGCCTGCAGATTCTGGTAAAGGAATGGAAGCAGCAAGTAAGGAAGGAGATCAGGAATCTCTGATCTCACAAGACCCTGTTGAAGCTCACAATTCTCCTAGTGCTGATTCAGACCCTCATGCTACTCATCACTCACCACTACATGAGCCAGAATCTACTCACATTCCTACACCTCCAGTATCTCTAGTAAATGCTGATACTCAGGGGCCAAGTGATGAAATTGACATTCATAACTTGGAAGTGCCTCAGGTTTTATATCTAGAAGCTCCACCAACTCAAGTCACTCCACCAACAACACCAATTCCTGATGCTGATTTTCATCCAGAATTGCCTACAACACCTTCTCTGCATCTAGATACTGAAGATCAGATTTTAGGTGAGCATTAGAATATAGATGTTGATCAGAACTTAGTTGAAGATCAGCCCTTAGAGGATGATGTTGAAGCCTCCATAGCTTCTCATACTATTCTTTTATCAGAAGATGCTGAAGCTGTTGATTCTGTAAGTTCTGATGCTACAAATGTTGATACTACTGGACATGCACATCTACAAGCTCCTTCAAAAGCTGAGATAGTCAAAAAGTTTGTTACAGGGGAAGCACCAGTACCTTGGCGTGAAACTCCTAGAGGAAAGGAGTGGACTAAGGAGCGGAACACAGTTACCTTTGTTCCAACTGAAAGAATTCTTGCTGAGCACTTGGCAAAAGCTGATGAGATGCTAGTTAATGATAATTTCAAGACACAGCTGAGAGTTACTGCATTGAGTACTAGACACCTTCAAGGTCAACACTCAACAACTCATGCCGAGGTGCATAAAATTCAAGAAGCTTTACTCAAGCAAGAAATGACTATGAAACTTGAAAAGAAAAACTTTTTCAAACCTTCCTTTGACAGAATTGCCAACATTGAGAAGACTTAAGAGGAGCAACAGGCTCAGATTGCTGATATTATTAAGAATCAAGCGACTCGGCGATCTCAACTCAATGAAATCCAATCCTCAGTGGAATTGCTTATCTCTCTTCTTTTACCTGCTAATGCCAAAAAGGGGGAGAAAGTAATTAAGTCCAAATGCAAACCTGATAAGACACTGAAGAAAAAGGATGATGGTAATGACCCGGGAAACTCTGGAATGGGTGGAGGTCGTGGTCAAGGTGGAGGTTTCTCATCAAGTAGAGCTGGAACTACAAGTCATATAACAAGTTCCGATACTGGGAGAAGAATAACTTCTGATACTGGTAAAAGGATAAGTTCTGATGAATTTTTGGAACTTGATGAAGAAATTTCAAGACAGTTATTTCTGAAAAAAATCCAGGAATGGACTTTGAGAGTCTAATGGAAGAAGAAGCTAGACTTAAGTTAGAAAAAGTCAACTCCAAATCTGAAGCTTCTGTTGTTAAAAAGAAACTTCCTACGGCTAAAGGCATTGTGATAAAAGAAAGGACAAATCCTATGGCAATCAAGGCCAAATCACAATTGCAGATAGATCCAAGGTCCAAGGGCAAAGAAAAAGTTGGTGAACCTGTAAAGGTTTATGTGCCTCCTATGAATGAAGAAATTTCTGATGAAGATACTGATCTTACTCAGACTTCAAGGAAGATTTCTAAGACAACCTCTGACAAGGCTCAAGTTGTTCAGAGTCAAGATATAGTTAGTTCTGATATAATAATGAAGCAAGCAACCTATGACATAGCTCAAGTTGGCTTGATATCAGAAGATAAGTCAAAGGAAACCTCTGACATTGCTCATGTTAAATCCTCAAAGTTACTCCTACCAGGATTCACTAAAGCCAAACAGACTCAACCTTTGAAGACTGTAGCAAGTGGTTTTGAAGCAAGAGTGGTTACTGGAAAGGAAGCAAGAGATAAATCTGGACTGGGTAGTGCTGATGAAAGAAGAGTGCAAAACACAACCAATGATCCAACTTCCTTAAGTGAACCAGGTATTGGAGCAACTCCTGAAAGATTGAATCAACTAGAATCTGTACAGATGGTCTACCATACTTTCTTGAAAGAACACATCTTATTATATTTCATGACAGATGGAAGTGTTAACCATATAAGGGAAAATGCTATACCACTGAAGTATTTTGAGGAATTAGAACATGTTTTATTCTTACTTCAAGTGAAGGACAGAATAACAGAAAGTGCTGCAAATTATTTGAAGACTCAAATTTAGAGACAGAAGAAGCTCTATTATATAAAGTCACAGCACATACTGTCCCAAGTACAGAGATCACAAGGGTGATATTGTTGATATGAAGCCTAATACTGCAAAGATCATAACATATCTTGGTATTAAGGGACTTGAATTCAATCTAGAGCCTTACAAAGCCTATGTCATCAGACTAGATCAGGAGTTGAGAAAAGAAAAAATTAATGATCTCAGATATGCTATCTTCCAAACTGGTGAAGATACTGCAGAACCTAAAGATGCTAAAAGGAAAATGATTGATGAACTCAGATATGCTGAGTGATGTTTGTTAAAGAACTATCTCAGAACAACTCCTGATATCGAAGAGATCAGAAAGTGAAGCCAAGTCAAGATCTACAACTGCTCAAATTCTGATGTGTATACAGACTGAAGTTGTTATCAGAAGTTAAAGTTGGTAAAGCTTTAAGGACTGTAAGTTGTAGTTATCTAGTCAAATTCTCATGTATTTGTACTTAATGTTTTTGACATCATCAAATATCTGTTAAACTTGTATATTATGCCAATTTACAAGTTGGGGGAGATTGTTAGATATATTTGATAATGTCATGTCTAATATGATTTGTGTTTAGTTTTCAGATCTTACTTAAACAGGACAAATCAGTACTTAACTGAAATCAGCACTTATACTGAAGACAGAACTTAAGTTATCAGTACTTAAGGTTCAGGAGATATTTATCAGGAGATAATATCAGGACTTGAAGGAAACTTTCAGATAAGGAAGGCGGCTGATTGAAAGGAAAGAAGATCAAGACAAACGCAAGAAGAGATGTGCATGAAGAAGGAATTCTATGAAGAATGGAATACTTGGAAGAAAAGATATCTGATTGATATATTTTAGGAAGCAGAATTATATTCCATATCAATTAGCGATTATCTTGTAACTGTGTAGTATATAAACACAGACATAGGGTTTACACTAGAAGTGTTATCATTATCGAGAATATTATTCATTGTAACCCTAGCAGCTCTCGTGATATTTGTTCATCACTGAGAGAGGACAGTTCTACATTGTAACAGAGTTTAATAAAGTTTGTTTTATGTTACTTGTGTTCTTTGAATTTGATTTGATTGTGCTATACACTGTATTCAACCCCCTTCTACAGTGTGTGTGACCTAACAAGTGGTATCAGAGCCTATCTGTTAACACACAAACAGTTTAAGATCCGAAAACAATCATGTCTGAAGCAGAAACTCTAACCAAGCCCACTAAAATTGAAGAACCCCCAAAGACTCAAATTCATAGTCGATATGAGGCTATTAGAGTTCCCATACTTAAACCATCTGAATATCCCATATGGAAGGTGAGGATGACTATGTTTCTGGAAGCTACAGATCCAGAATACTCTAACTATAGGTACAACTTTATTTCTAAGTGTCCTCTCCTTTCGGTCCAAAATTCGAACTGGCTGTTCCATATAAGACAAATCTGGTTGGATTTCCATTGGTTCTAATTCGATCACATGGCTCACATCAGCATTATACTTCTTTAGAAGAGATATATGAAATACATTGTGCAGATATTGCATTTGCGGAGGTAGCGCCAATTCATATGCCACTTTCCCAACTTGTCGCAGTACTTCAAATGGTCCAATATACCTAGGACTTAATTTCCCTTTCTTTCCGAATCGGGTTAAACCCTTCCAATAAGATATCTTTAATAAGACTTTGTCTCCAGATTCGAATTGCACATCTTTTCGTTCTTGATTTGCGTACTTTTCTTGTCGATCTTGAGCTGAAATTAATCTTTTTTGAATCATTTCTACCTTTTCCTTCATTTGTTGAACTAGCTCTAGGCCAATTAATTTGCGCTCACCAAATTCATCCTAATATGTATGGGACCTACATTTTCTTCCATACAACGCTTTATAAGGCGGCATGCCAATACTCGCGTGATAACTGTTGTTGTAGGAAAACTCAATTAACGGCAAATGATCATCCCAATTTCCTTTGAAATCTATTGCACAGGTTCGCAACATATCTTCAATTGTCTGAATTGTCCTTTCACTTTTTCCGTCTGTCTGCGGATGATATGCCGTACTCATTTTCAGCTTAGTTCCCAAATGATCATGGAATTGTCTCCAAAATCTCGAGTTGAACCTTGGATCTCTATCAGACACGATATATATAGGAACTCTGTGACGCATCAAAATTTCATCCAAATACAATTTGACCAACTTTTCCAACGAAAACCTTTCATTTATCGGCAAGAAATGTGCTGACTTTATCAATCGATCGATTACCACCCAAATCCCATCATGATTAGACTTGGTTTTAGGTAATCCTACCATGAAATCCATCGCTATGTGTTCCCATTTCCATTCTGGTATATCCAGTAGCTGAAGTAATCCGCTTGGCCTTTGATGTTCCGCTCTGACTCTTTGACACGTATAGCATTTACTTATCCATTCCACAATTTCCTTTTTCATGTTTGGCCATCAATAACTCTCCTTTAAGTCCTGGTACATTTTCGTACTTCCAGGGTGAATTGAAAATCTCGAGTTATGCGCTTCTTGCAAAATCTCGTGCTTTAGCTCCACAACATTAGGTATCCAAATACGTGAGTTAACACGGTATATTCCTTTTCCATCCTTTTGAGCTTTAATTTCTTCTCCTGTCAACTTATCATTTTCGTGATTCATTACTTGCTCTTGACAGCATCGAATATTTTCCAAAATTTCGGGTTGAAATGACATCGCATATATAGCTTCATCTCCAATTCCTGGAGTCTGCACCTCTATTTCCATCTTTTCAAAATCCTTAATCAATTCTTCTGATGACGTTAGCATATTCAACCTTTCCTTGCGACTTAGAGCGTCTGCTACCACATTTGCCTTTCCAGGATGATAGTTTATCGCATAATCATAATCTTTGATCAATTCTAACCACCTTCTTTGTCTCATATTCAATTCCTTTTGGGTAAAGATATATTTTAAACTCTTATGATCTGTATAAATCTCGCACTTTTCCCCGTATAAACAATGCCTCCAAATCTTAAAGGCAAACACAATTGCTGCCAATTCCAAATCATGCGTTGGATACTTTTGCTCGTGCGGCTTGAGTTGCCTTGACGCATATGCTATTACCTTCCCGTGTTGCATTAACACACATCCAAGTCCTTTATACGAAGCATCACTGAATATCACAAATTCCCCTTTTTCATCTGGTAACACTAACACTGGGGCGGTTACCAACCTCTTCTTTAACTCTTGAAAACTTTCCTCGCACTTTTTCGTCCATACAAACTTCTCGTTCTTTCTTGTCAACTTTGTTAATGGAACGGCAATCTTAGAGAAATCTTGCACAAACCTCCTGTAATATTCGGCTAATCCCAGAAAATTTCTGACTTCCGTAGGAGTCTTGGGTCTTTCCCAATTCATTACAGCTTCAATCTTGGCTGGGTCCACTTTGATTCCTTCTTTATTAACTACATGTCCAAGAAATTGCACTTCTTTTAGCCAGAATTCACATTTCGAAAACTTAGCGTATAGCTTCTCTTTCCTCAGAGTTTCCAAAGAAATTCTCAGATGTTCCTTATGAACTTCTTCCGTCTTGGAGTAAATCAGTATATCGTCAATAAACACAATAACAAACTTATCCAAATATTGCTTGAACACTCTGTTTATAAGATCCATAAATATGGCTGGCGCATTCGTCAAACCAAATGCCATTACCAAAAACTCATAGTGCCAATATCTTGTTCGAAACGCTGTCTTGGGTATATTTTCCTCTTTAATCTTTAATTGATGATACCCAGATCTTAAATCTATCTTGGAAAAACATGAAGCTCCTTTTAACTGGTCAAACAAATCATCGATCCGCGGTAGAGGGTACTTATTCTTAATCGTCAATTTATTCAATTCGCGATAATCAATGCACAACCTCATACTTCCATCCTTTTTCTTTACAAACAACACCGGTGCGCCCCACGGGGATACACTCGGTCGGATTACTCCTTTATCCAATAATTTTTGCAACTGAGCTGCCAATTCCTTCATCTCGACTGGCGCCATACGATAGGGAGCTTTCGATACTGGTTCCGTTCCAGGAGCCAAATTAATCGTAAACTCGATATCTCTATCTGGAGGTAGTCCAGGAAATTCATCAGGAAACACATCCGGAAAATCTCTCACTATTGGAATATCCTCGATCCTTACGGATTCTTTCTCCATATCCATGACATGAGCCAAATAAATTTCGCATCCTTGACGTATTAATCTTCTCGTCTCAATAGCCGTTAGGAATTTCTTCTCTTGCCTATTTCCTTTGAATATCACTTCCTCACCATCCTTGGTTCTTAACTTCACCTTCTTACTTTTACATTCTATTTGCGCCTCATGGTTTGACAACTAATCCATTCCTAGTATAACATCAAACTCTCCTAACTTAAAGGGAATTAAGTCAGCAGAAAAGTGCCGACCTTCTATAGTCACATCACAACCGGGACAAACTTTACTAACAGTGACTTTCTCTTGATTTGCTACCTCTATAATCAAATTAGGTTCCAGAGGGTATGCAACATAATTTAACTTATCAAGAATACTTTCAGAGATAAAAAATCTAGTTGCTCCAGAATCCATCAATACTTTTACTTCTACTGAGTTAATAACAAGCATACCTGCTACCAAGTCCACATCTTGCACCGCATCCTTCATCGTCATATTAAAGGTTCTAGCTCTGGGTTGAGCTGATGGTGCTGGGAGAGACGGCGGTCCAGCAATCCTAAGAACATTAGCCTTCTGAACAGGCTCTTTACAATTCGTGGCCATGTGGCCCACTTTTCCGCACTTGAAACAAGCCAAATCAGGCTTCCTCGCTCCACTTGGGCATTCTGAAGAGTAATGCCCCTTCTGGTTGCATTTAAAACATGTCACATCCAACTTATTACACCTTACCCGGTGTCTCTTTTCACAATTCTTGCATTCTTGAATCTGAGGCCTGTTATCCTTCCCTGGTTGTCCTACCTTCTGAAAACGGTTCTTCTGAGCTCCGGTACCGGGTTTAAACTTCTGAAACCTTTGGTTCTGACCTCCACCATTCTTTCCAAACTTTTCTCTAAACTTTGAACTCTCTTGCTGTTTCTCCGAGCTTTCAAATTTCCTTTTTCTTCCTTCATTTTCTCTCCTCGCAGCTTCACGCTCACCTTCCACTATCATTGCCTTCTGTACCAAGGCAGCATAATTCTTGATCTCCAACAACGCTACTTAACTCTGAATCCACGGCTTAAGTCCCTGTTGGAACCTCTTAGCCTTCTTTGCCTCCGTATTCACATACTCAAGTACGAATCTAGACAACTCCGAGAACTTCACTTCATACTCCGCTACTGACATATCCTCTTGTCTAAGATCCAGAAATTTTATTTCCAATTGATCTTGCATATAGCTCGGCAAATACTTCTCCAGAAACATCTCAGTGAACTTCTCCCATGTTAGGTCCTTTCCTTCTAACAATGCTTTCGAAGACTCCCACCAGAAACTCGCTTCATCTTTAAGATAATAACTTGCATACTGGGATTTCTTGTCGTTCTTAACTTCTGCTAACTCAAAAGCTTTTTCCATTTCTCTTAACCATGACTGTGCTTTAATTGGGTTTGGCAAACCTAAGAACTCTGGGGGATGAACAGATTGAAAGTGTTTGAAGTTTCCAACTTTAGGGGCCACAGGTTGTTGCAAAAGCTGAGCAAGTCTGCTCATCATGGTGGTTTCTGGGTTTACTTCTGGGTCTTGGGTTGGAATTTATTCTTCTTGGTGATCTGGTGAGTTGGCCATTTCTTACAAACCTGATTGAGCAATTATTTAGCAATACGATAGCATGGCATATAACATCATTTTATTATGAAATCTTTTGCGGGTTTTAAGCTTTACCCAATTTTGCACATGCAATCCTATTATTACATAATTCTCATATCAGTGTTGTTTTATCATGGCACAGAATAGGGTATTACGAGTTTTAAACATGGTTGTATGAAAACATGATATTTAGAATAATTTATGAGATATTTAGGGTGCACAATGGAAAATAAGACAATGGATTTATTTAAACAAGGGTACATAAAGATAAGTCTGGCTATCAGAAGTTCTGAAATAAGGTACAATAATATAACAGGGTTAAACAAAGGAAAAACTGGAAAATATCCCCTATCTACCCCTAACTTCTACCATCTACTGCTACCACAAAGTTCTGAAATACAACATAAATAAATGAAAAAGGGATCCCGACATCTGACCAAGTATCCCAAAGCCTACTGATGCTGAAGAACAACAACTATGGGCTCAACCAACAGTCCCGTCTAATCATCCAGAATCTCTCTCAACACAACCAACATCCAGCGAATGATCTTATGCAGCCTCCGGGCCTCAGCATCAGCATCACTAGTGGATGGTCCCTCATCCAATCTCCTCCTGGCAACTTGCTCCACCATCTTAACCCGAACTCGCCACTCATCATCCGTAACTGAAGCGCTCTTCCTAGACTCTCGGGCTAGCCTATCCACCAAAGCTCACAACTTAGGAATGCGGGAGTAAACAAAGTCTCGGTCCTGGGCTAACTTGCCACCAATACTGACAGGTACAGTCTTAGGCATCTCAGAATCTGGCTCTGGGGCAGGGGTCTCTGAATCTGGCCTCAAGGGTGAAATCTGCATAGGGATCTCACTACTCTCAGAAGGGTCCTCCTCTGGGTCTGAACTAACATACACAGGCTCCTCTGGAGAGGGTGGAATGGGGTCCACTGGGGTACCAGTCAAACTAATCTCTGAATCTGAGTCACTACCACTACTGGGATCCTGAGAGAAAACACAGAAAAATAACCAAGAAACAATGTTAGGGTTAAATAAAGCTTCCAGCTAACTCACACCCTAACTCTAGTTTCCACACTTTCCTTAGACTATACCTAATAGTCTAACTCAACTCTATATGAGTCGAACTCTCTCGCGATATAAATATACCCAAAATACCCTTTTTAGACCTAACTTGTCTCAAGGACTATATCATGTAGCTCTGATACCAACTTGTGACGCCCTCAATCTCGGGGTTAGGAAATGAGGACCCACACACCTTTAATCTAGTAATTAAATAAGCATAAACCCCGATTAACTACTAACAGGATCCAACAGGATAAAGTATGAGACAAGATTACAACTACCAATCATAAAATATAACTTACAATCCCAAAATAATATTAAATAAACATAATCGATTCCGGCTGGGAACCGATAGATAACCCATTGTATCTTTACAGATTCCCTTCTAAGCGCTTGCTCACTCAGAAATACCACTACCTGCTTTGGCCACCGGAAGACCTCAACACGATAGGGACCACCAGGTACGCTCTTACGAGTAGTGCGTCTAAGCCTAGCCATCTTCTTGCTTAACTTCCATGATTAGATTAAGACAAAACATATGAGTATAAAACTCAGCAAGTAACTATAAAGCAGTTCTACGATATCAATTCCACAATATACTTTTACCAATCTCAGGGCATTCTACTCTATTTGCTCTAGGTGGCATTTTTCCATTTTTTTGGGTTAAGGAAGGGTTATGAAGGAAAAATGTGGGGCTTTCAAGGAACAAGGCTCAAGCAGGGTGAAAGCCGACATTCATCACAAATCATTAAAGGATCAGAACAGATCTTTCAGAAAAAGGAAAGCAATAATATCTCACTATATGGAATCAATCATATGTTCAACAGATTAAAAAATCAGGGTTCTCGAACTTTAAGCTTTACATTATCACAATCAACTCTTTTCAAAGCAATATAAATCATTTTCATTTTCAAGAATCAATTACTGAACAGGATGTTTCAGTTCCTTTTAAAATAATCAATATAGAACCCTTGATTGGATCACTTTATCTTTACATTTCATTATAATACGGGTGATCAGCCCGTACCGACCTCCATCCGGTCTTTAAGGTACCAATCGACATAATTTCAGCCTTAAGTTGGACTAGCCCCTCTAGCCTCTTACCATGACTGACTAGTCCCACTGGCCTCTTACATCCCAATCCAATCCATCAGGAATTCGTTTGGAAAACCTTGAGTTGGAAAAAGATAGGTTTTCAAAAATTCATTTTATCATTACTAAGAATATGAAATCATTCAGACTCGTTCGAGTCGAAACTCATTCTTAAGTAAAATTTCAAGAAATCAAAGTTAAGGGAGTGATTCAAGACAAGCAAGGAACAACTCTAAGGATTTCGTATCAAGAATAACAAGGTACTTAAATTAGAAGGATCAACATTTGTTTCAGGGATCAATAGGGTGATCAATAAATAAGGTATCAATAAAAAGGGTTTGCAAAGGTAATTATAGGGTTCAATACAATTCATGGTTTAACAAATAACTTGGACAGAAAGGACAGGTTACCAAAGGGTTGAATCAGTAAGCTTATCAATAACAGTTTATCAAGATCAAAAGCAGGGTATCTCAAGTCATTAACATGGGTTCATTAATTAAACAGTTCAATACTCTACATGGTATGAATATTAACCTCTCTATAACCATTTCACAAGTAATGAGAGTTACTTGCCTGAATTTGCTTTCCTGAAGGTTGAACTACTGCCACCTAGTATTCCCTTTCCTTTCCTAGCCTGAATGCCCTCACGCTCCGAATCTACAATAAAAACTAAAATCTTAATCTGTTCTCAACTCTCGTTCCCGGAACAATCACTCAATACAATAGCTCGATTATACTCTTGACTCGAATATACGAGTATAGCTTATACGCATAAGCACATAGCACATCACATGTCATATACTTTACTCTTAACCTTTACACCTTTATATACTCGACCATCGACTTATAAATTTTCTTATCTCAACTCGAAGTCAAATCATACTTTATATTAGTACACATAGCTCTTTATACTTGAAATTCTTATACGAATTAAACAAACGACAAAACTTACAATAACAACCCTAAAGTCATCTTTAAGCCAACCAGACAACCATAGTTAGCACAAATCAATCATCCCCTTTCTTTTATACCTTAATTCGAACCAAACATAGCAAATCAAGCAAAATTTTACATGCAATCCTTAACTAATCTTCATGATCAATTCCAACACTTAAATTAGAATTTGATCTTTTTAACTACTACACACCACTCAACCATTCTACAAACATCACCCATAATAAAGTAAATTTTATACCAATTCCATATAACATATAATCAATCAAACAATGACATGCATTATCAATTCCTCTTTTAAATCAACATGCAATCTCATTTCTTCCTAGTTAAACTTAGATTAAACCAAAATCAAGTCACAAAAATCAATTTTTCCCTTTTGTTATAACAAGGTCGAACCAAAATCTTCATCATGCAAAATCCTAAATTTTGATTTCTCAAGCATCCAATCAAATATACAAGCCCAAATATCATAAAAATCATTTTTATTAATCAACAAGTCATTTCCATTATTGAAATCATTTTTTATCTTAAAAAAAATCAAAATCCCATTCGGGTTTTTCAAGAAGTAACACATGCAAACATATTTCTTAATCCTTAAATCATTAATAATCCTAATATCAATCCATAATCACTTTAATTAATAAGAATCGAATCATTAACTTCCAAGACCAAAACCATTCGGGTTAATCAAGAATAACACATGCAATAATCAAAAGAACAAGTTTTGGTGTAGTAGAGTTCAATGTTTACATCATCACTCACCACCGGTTCACCGGAGTTCATCACCGGTGGCGGTGGCCTCACGGTGGTGCCCTCTTTCGAGGGTATCCTACCATAAAACCTCTGATTACTTCTAAAAATCATGATAACAAGCACATACAAGACATGATCACCACAATTTCACATCATCTTGCTTTTACAAAACAACAACTCGGCATAGCCGAACCTACACACACGCACACAACTGCATGCAAGTATCGAACTATACATGCAAGTGGATTAAAGCTCACATATGGAACAAGAATGAAATTCTATGGAGGAGATAGCGGCCTAAGGTGCTCTAAAAATCAAGTAAAGGAGAGTTATATACCGAGAGGAAAGAGAGAGAGAGAGAGAAGAGAGAGCTTCGAGAGTGAGAGAGAGAGATGAGAGAAAAAGAAATGAGAGAATGAGAGTGTGGCCGGGTGGAAAAGAAAGGAAGGAGGAGGAAATGAGTGTATATATGCTTAGAGGGCAGGGGCATTTTAGTAATTAACTAATCCCCTCTTATGATTGATTATTCCTTCTTTTTACCCATATATGATAAAAATCAAATATAAAATATATATCTCTCTCGGAAAGTCGGAAATTATTGCAAATGACAATTTTAATACGTAGATCTCGAAATTAGCTTTCCAACCATTACTCATAATAAGATTTTGAGCGTACGGTTGATTTTATATGATTTTCGCAAGCTCGCCTTAATAATAACATTTTTCCACATAAAAATCAATTTAAAATGCAATGACCACCAAATAAATCCATTCATCATTTTTAAAAAGTCTATAGGACTATTATGAAGATAAAAAAACAAATCCCATGTTTTTATCTTACTCATATAATTTTATAAAAATGCGTGAAGGTTAAATAAACCTTTATTTAAAGCAAATAATTCCTTTAAATTCATAAAAATGTCACAAATCACGTAGTCATGCACACAAACAAGAAATCACACATATAAGAACATATAACAACTCATGTCTGATCATAAAATTTGTCTTTCTTTAACCTTTATCCTTTTCTATGCATACCGGGTCACGTTCAGCCTGACGGCCCGACGCTCAGCGTTTCAATTACGCTTCTCATTATCATTATCGACCGACACGTCACTAGGACGAAATACTTTACTTAAACATTCATTTCACACAATCTCACATATTTCACATTTTATATTCTTTAAATCCTTATTAGGACGGGTTCTGTTCTACCTGACGGCCCGACAACACAACTTAACTCCTAAGCTGACTCTTTAAATTGGAACGCTTTTATTTACGCTCCTATATTCTAATATATAGCAAAGACAATTAATCAACACTTAATCACATAATTATAATCACATCTCATAAGCATACTTTATTGACTTAATTACGTCGCAAAATTCTCAGTCGTCACATTCAGGATGCCATACAGTCTCTCCAAGGTGAACTCCTTGTAATCCTGTGAATTTCTCAATGAAACTGTCATTGGCTTCCACTCTTTTGAGAGAGATCTAAGGAACTTGAGGTTAGAGTCTTTTGTTTGATAGACTCTTCCATGCAGCTTCAGAGCATTTAGTAGTTTTTAAAATCTACTAAATATATCAGTGAGTGACTCACTATCTTCATAGTGGAAATGCTCATATTGTTGAATCAGGAGTTGCATCTTGTTTTCTCTCACTTGCTCAGTACCATCACAAATAATTTGTATTGTGTCCCAAACCTCTTTGGTTGTTTTACATTTAATAATGTTATCAAACATATCACCATCAACACCATTGAATAATATGTTCATGGACTTCTTATCCTTCCTGACTTGCTCAATATCAGGATCTGACCATTTATGCCTAGGTTTTGGAACAGATGGTTCATTGCTAGTTGAAGCTCTCATAGGTACATGAGGACCTCTCTCTATGCAGTCCACATAGGCCTCATCTTGGGAAAGAAGATGTAGGTGCATCTTCACCTTCCAGTGGTGATAATTATCTTTGTCCAGAAATGAAATTTTAACTCCAACATCCTTTTTGTTCATCTTGTTGTTTGCTGTGATCTTAACACTCTTTGTACTTCAAGAGCTTGCTCTGATACCAATTGTTATTCCCTAACAATACAACAAGAATTACAGAAGGAAGGGTTGAATGTAATTCTGGCTACTTTTTAAGATTTTAAAATAGTTCTAACTTAATACATATAACAGTGTTTGATTTGCAATGGTGCGGAATAAATGAGTAGTAGGAATCAAAACACTAAGTAATAAAAACACAAGCTTTTAAAACTTTCTGGTGGATTTGAAAGTATCCACCATATATATATATATATATATATATATATCAGAATGAGAACTCTGTGAAGTTTTGAATAGCTCACAGCTGCTTTACAAGTTGAACAAACAAACTACAGAGAAATGCTTACAAAATATAGCTTGATATGTTTCGTATTTTCTTAGTTCATTGTTCTACTTGCTACACTTGGTTTATATATCACCAAGTTTATATGATAGTAAGACAAGATAATAAAACAAAACATATCTAGTCTAACTCCATGCTACTTCACTACTCTATTCCAGCATCTTTGAATATCTTCATATTTGCATGAAAATGGTAATGCTTCTTTGTTCTCAAAATCCTGTTTAACAGGATGCCACATTCCTTTTACAAATACCCAACGCATGTGACTGTGTTGTCACTGTCAACAGCTCTTTTGAATTTGATCATCCGTCAGGACTATGTTTGTCATCCGTCGGGAGTCTTGATAATTATCCGTAGGGAGCTTTGTTGATTATCTGTCGGGAGTCTTGTAGATCATCCGTCGGGAGTCTATCTGCCACTTGACTCTATTTCACTTATACAGAATTACAAGACATCTCATAATTATAATTAATCAACCTATTCTGTGTTGGATTTTTAACGCAGCGGGGGCATGGCAAAACACTTTTACACATACAAAATCCAAATAAAAGCATATAAATCGTGAATAAAAATTCGAGGGATCGAATCTAACCTTTTAAAATAATTCGGAGACAACGATCAGAGATCCTTAGCAGTTGCTCCTCAAGTGTGAAGCACTCCACCGGTATCCACCAAGAAAACGATGTTAAGGAGGAGGAAGGAGGTGGAGAGAATTGGGTTTTCCAAACTTTTTGGGTTTTCGGGTTTCAAGGTTGGAATAAAATTAGGGTCTATAATAGTGTATTTATAGGCAAAATTTTCAGCTGAAATTTTCCCATAAATATTATTATTATCATCCCATTTATTATTCTCATTAATAATTAAAACACCTTTTAATCATTAATCCTTTTTCTAAACACTTTAGAAATAATTCTCTCTCTTGATTTAATTTCCAAAAATTAAATTCTTAATTAATAATATTAAGAACTTTTCTTAATTAATTTATAATCAATTAAATCTCATTTAATCAATTATTAAATTTGCCAATTAATTATTTATTTCATAAATAAATAATTATTAGCCATTATTAATTAATTCCTCCACCATTAAATCATTCTCTTTTTATGGTGTGACCCTGTAGGTTCAATATTAAGCCGGTAGTAGAAATAAATAATAATAAAACTATTTTATCATTATTTATATAAATTTTCTAATTTATTAAATATGATTAATTAATTAATCACATTTATTCTACATCGTGAGTGATGCTTCTCAACATATCGCGACTATCCGGATAATATGAATTCACTGCTTAGAATACAAAGAACCTGTCAGTGAATAGTTACCGTACAATAAACTCCTTCTACCCTACAATGTCCCGATTAAATACAAGGCATGGATCTCGTCTCAAGCCTATCTAATTCAATCACTTGCTTACCATTTACTATGCGTAGTTCTGTGCAAATTAGAAACTCCTTTCTAATTTCATTCACTCTGGCCAGAGATTCCTGAACTAGCATAAGTGGATCAGCCTTGAACATTCGCTTCCTTCACTGGAAGGGGTAGATCCTTTATTGATCATACACTATCTTCGTGTACAAATTCCTATACCCAGAAGAGCCCTAATAATTGTCCCTGGAGACTAAGAACTAAACCAAAGCATAGTTCAGTGTACACAAGATGACTATGATGACCTCAAGTCTAAGGATACTTGTACAACTATCACTATATGAACAACTGCTGACACGTGAGTGAACTCCATCAGTTGTTCAGCTGTGCGAGTCATGTTCAGTGAACTTATTCCATAATAAGCACCTATATACTAGCTATAGTGTCACCACACAAATGTCTATGAGAACAGACATCCTTCATAATGAAGCAAGCATAGTATGTACCGATCTTTGCGGATTATTAATTACCAATTACTAATCCTATGACCAGGAACTATTTAAGTTTAGAGTTATCATCTTTTTAGGTCTCACTATTATGATCTCATCATAATCCATAAAAAGCTTTACTCTAAACTATGGTATATCTTATTTAAACACTTAAATAGATAAAGCCCGTAATAAAAACAAAACAAGTCTTTATTAATATCAATGAAATCAAAATAGATTACATAAAAGTTATTCCTAAATCCTAATACACGATTGGACTTAGGACATATTCCTTTCAATCTCCCACTTGTACTAAAGCCAATCACTCTGGTATCTAATACCCATCTTGACGATCAAAGTGACTTTCATAAAGTAGCTTTATGAGTGGGTCTGCTATGTTGTTATGTGTGTCAACTCTAATTCAATACAATATAAGAAATGTTATCGCGCTCCCACTAACCCTTTTGTAGATGCATGGTTCATCTGCGTTTTTGATAAAATCAAATTCTTTGATTGTCTCATCAAAACGAATGTTCCATCTTTCGAGAAGCTTGCTTTAAACCACATATGGTTCGCAGCAGCTTACACACTAGGTTTTCATTTCCCTTGGAAAGAAAACCATCTGGCTATTTGCCAGATCACATAGTTGTAGTAAGCAGCATTCGCAAGCAAAATCCGAACTGATTTTAACAGGGCTACAGGTAAAAGGTTTCATCAAAGTCAATCCATTGCCTTTGTTTGAATCCTTTTCCCAAAAGCCTGGCCTTAAAGGTCTCCACCTGGCCATCTGCTATAATCTATCTTTTGTATACCGTATACATAGATTCCATTCTGGATTTCATGGCACTATGCCATTTCTCTGAGTCAACACTACTCATAGCCTCATTATAGGTCACAGGGTCGTCATCATTAATGATCGACAACTCATTGTCATTCTCAATGACAAGGCCATATTACCTCTCAGGTTGGCGAGACACTCTCCCTGACCTATGAATGGGCTGTTCCATAAAAGGTTGTTCAGTCAGAACAGGTGTTTCCACTTGATCCGTAGTAGTTTGTGCTTCTTGAACTTCATCAAGTTCAATTTTGCTCCCACTGTTTCCTTCAAGGATAAACTCCTTTTCCAAGAAGGTAGCATGTCTGGATACAAACACCCGATGATCGGTGTAAAAGTAATACCCTAAAGACTCTTTAGGATATCCCATAAAACTACATTTTACACATCGATATTCCAGCTTATTTGGGTCAACTTACTTGACATAAGCTGGACATCCCCAAATCTTACATGTTTAAGACTCGGTTTCCTTTCTTTCCATATCTCATACGGAGTTTGAGGAACAGATTTGGAAGGCACCATATTCGGTAAATATGCTGAGGTTTCCAATGCATAACCCCATAGGAATACTGGAAGATTTGCATAGCTCATTATGGACCGAACTATGTCTAACAAAGTTCGATTTCTCCTTTCAGATACCAATCTGGAGGAGTCCACTGGGAGACTATACCATTTACTTTGAGATAATCCAGAAACTCTCCGTTCAAGTATTCACCACCTCGATCTAATCGAGGAGTTATAATACTATGTTTGGTTGTTTCTCCACTTCATACTTATATTCTTTGAACTTTTCAAAGGCCTCAGACTTGTGTTTCATCAAACACATATCCGAATCTAGATCTATCATCTATGAAAGTAATGAAGTATGAAAATCCACCCATGGCTTGCGTAGACATTGGTCCACATACATCTGTGTGTACCATTCCTAGCAAATTTGCTGCCCTCTCTCCATGTCTACTAAATGGAGACTGCAATGCCACTATAAAGTGAGATTTTCATCATCCCTTTTCTTTTATTAGTTTGTTCAATCTGAAATAAATTATGTCACATACATACAGACCATTAGTTAAAGCACCACGTCCATAAAGAATATTATCTCTAAGAATAGAACATTCATTATTCTCAATAATAAATGAAAATCCATCCAAGTCTAACATGGGAATAATATTCCTCACAATCGAGGGAACAAAATAACAATTATTTAAAACAATAGTCTTGCCCGTAGGCATATGTAAATGAAATGATTCTACATCTTCAGCAACAACTCTTGCTCCATTTCCCATCAGTAGAATCACCTCCTCTTCCTCAAGAGTCTTACTTATCCTTGGTCCCTGCAACAAATTGCAGATGTCAGAACCATAGGCGGTATCTAATACCCAAGTAGAAATGACATATTCACTTCTATCATGAACATACCTGAATCAGAAGCGGTAGTCTCACTACCCTTCTTCTTCAATTCTGCAAGGTAAACCTTGCAGTTCATCTTCCAGTGCCCCACCTTGTTACAGTGAAAGCAAACAACTTTGCTCTCGGGGTCTTCAGCTTTTGGTGGAACCGGCATTTTCTCACCTACTTTCTTCTTCTTGGAAGAGTTCCTCTTCCTTTTCTTAAGATTGGAACCTTCACCAATTAGAAGAACAGAACTCTTCTTAGGGGGAAAATTCGATTCCGCGGTCTTCAACATATTGTGGAGTTCAGGCAGGCTGACATCCAAATTATTCATGTGAAAGTTCACAACAAACTGCGAGAACGAACTCGGAAGCGATTGCAAGACCAGGTCTTGGCTCAGCTCCCTATCCATGACAAAACCAAGTTGTCCAAGACGTTCAATCAAATTGATCATCTTAAGTACATGGTCATTCACAGATGATCCCTCAGACATCCTACAACCGAACAGCTCCTTCGATATCTCATATTGAGCTGTCCTCCCCGCCACATCATACAACTCTTGTAGATGCATGAGGATAGTGTGAGCATCCATATGCTCATGTTGCTTCTGTAGCTCAATGTTCATGGAAGCTAGCATGATGCATTGAGTAACATTTGCATCATCTATCCACCTACGATACACAACATGTTCATCATTATGTGCATCACTAGCAGGTTCAGTAGGCTTAGGTGAGTCAATCACGTATTCCAGCCTCTCAATCCTGAGAACAATTCTCAAGTTTCGAAGCCAGTCAGCATAATTAGGACCAGTCAATTTGTGAGCATCTAGTATGCTCCTGAGTGATAGTGCTGAAGACATAACGTAAAAAGTAAATCTGTAAATGATAAACACATAACATCACTCAGCAAATATTCGATTTCATTTCAAAACACTATATGAATCGGGTCTTTATTCATAAGTGGCTCCCACTAGTTTTCCTAATTTATTCAACCCCCTATATGAAAAATTAAGCATTCATAATGCTAGTGGGAATAGGGATCCTACATTCCATTACACAACCCCGGCTGTGGCACGAAACGCCATGTAATGTTCAATAGGCAGACAACTCTTGTCAATTACATCTAATGTTATTCCCTAATCAAACTTTAGCCTCTTGAATAATTGAGTCACGGCTGTGGCACGACAAACTCAATATTCTAAGTCAAGTCAAACCCAACATTTCGTACAATTGAATCAGTCCCCAAAGGCCCACGGCTGTGGCACGTAACGACCTTTAGATTCTTATTCAATGTACACATCTCTATGTAATAGACAAGTATTTCTTATTTCAAAATCAAAGCCCTCGGCTGTGGCACGAAACGACAATGATTCAAAAATAAGAACTACTTTCTACCATGTTGGAAGGCTATGACCGACACAAGCCCGTTGTGTCATTGGCCAATTACTACTTGATATTATTTAATTTTAGAGGGATTATATTACGTTACAATCATAATCATATTATAAAGAGATTATTCCTTTTAAATTAAATATTTCAAATCAATAATTAATAATCAGATGATTCCCAGATCGGGTGGAGCATTGTCAAGAGGCGTCACTTAATAACCCTTTCTTACAGATAGAAATTTGTTGTTGACAGAATCATCCTTTCTCTCATATCGAAAATTCATATTCAATAACGTGTTTCACAAACACAAGAATCTCATGATTGTATTCATAATATTGTTATTAAGGTTATGAAACAATTTCACTATACTAGGTTGTCTAACAAACGCCTAATGTTTATTTAAGTTCACCTAAATCTATCATCGCATGATAAACTAAGCATATATCACATATATCAACATGAATAAACATCAAGGTAGGCATGTTATATCATCTAGCACATTATTCTAAGCATTATACATCTCTATGTATCACATGAAGCATTTAAAAGCAACTTAAACAGTTAAAAATAGCTTTAAAACACTTCATGGAAATATAAAAAGTTCAAAACTTTTGTATAAACTAAAATTGATCACTCCATTAGATCCGTCTCGAAAAAACGAATCCAACGGTATATTGCACGCCCAAAACGGAGTTACGAAACTCCGAGAAAATCAATTTTAATATCAACAGACGGGCTGTAACGCATTCCGGTGATGCGTTACACCCCTTTTAAGCCATTAAAGGGTGTAAAATGCGCCACAGGTGTGTCACGCATTCTCGGAATGCGTTACAACCCTATAATTTTTTTTTTGTTCCAGCAGCCGTCAACAGCTTCCTCGAATTCCGTGCCTGTCCTTTTCTGCCGTTTTCTTTGTAACAGTAGACAAACAGCAGACACAAATTTACAGATGTACAGATAAAAGCAAATATATATACTTACAAATAATATATATATATATGATTTATTTAATTACGAATTTTAATTGAAACAACTTCAAAAATTCATAATAAGAAATCTATACATCCTAAAATTATGAAAAAAATACCCAGACGATCTACAACACTTGTAGAACCCAGATGAACATTCAAAAATATTCTGAGAAACGATTTCTCATCAGACAAAATTAATTCATAATATAACTTGTAAAAATCATAATTAATTCATACAAGCACATAAAATTCTGAAATTTGTACCACAGATCTATATGCATACAACCTATGCTCTGATACCATTGTTGGATTTTTAACGCAGCGGGACATGGCAAAACACTTTTACACATACAAAATCCAAATAAAAGCATATAAATCGTGAATAAAAATTCGAGGGATCGAATCTAACCTTTTAAAATAATTCGGAGACAACGATCAGAGATCCTTAGCAGTTGCTCCTCAAGTGTGAAGCACTCCACCGGTATCCACCAAGAAAACGATGTTAAGGAGGAGGAAGGAGGTGGAGAGAATTGGGTTTTCCAAACATTTTGGGTTTTCGGGTTTCAAGGTTGGAATAAAATTAGGGTCTATAATAGTGTATTTATAGGCAAAATTTTCAGCTAAAATTTTCCCATAAATATTATTATTATCATCCCATTTATTATTCTCATTAATAATTAAAACACCTTTTAATCATTAATCCTTTTTTCTAAACACTTTAGAAATAATTCTCTCTCTTGATTTAATTTTCAAAAATTAAATTCTTAATTAATAATATTAAGAACTTTTCTTAATTAATTTATAATCAATTAAATCTCATTTAATCAATTATTAAATTTGCCAATTAATTATTTATTTCATAAATAAATAATTATTAGCCATTATTAATTAATTCCTCCACCATTAAATCATTCTCTTTTTATGGTGTGACCCTGTAGGTTCAATATTAAGCCGGTAGTAGAAATAAATAATAATAAAACTATTTTATCATTATTTATATAAATTCTCTAATTTATTAAATATGATTAATTAATTAATCACATTTATTCTACATCGTGAGTGATGCTTCTCAACATATCGCGACTATCCGGATAATATGAATTCACTGCTTAGAATACAAAGAACCTGTCAGTGAATAGTTACCGTACAATAAACTCCTTCTACCCTACAATGTCCCGATTAAATACAAGGTATGGATCTCGTGTCAAGCCTATCTAATTCAATCACTTGCTTACCATTTACTATGCGTAGTTCTATGCAAATTAGAAACTCCTTTCTAATTTCATTCACTCTGGCCAGAGATTCCTGAACTAGCATAAGTGGATCAGCCTTGAACATTCGCTTCCTTCACTGGAAGGGGTAGATCCATTATTGATCATACACTATCTTCGTGTACAAATTCCTATACCCAGAAGAGCCCTAATAATTGTCCCTGGAAACTAAGAACTAAACCAAAGCATAGTTCAGTGTACACAAGATGACTATGATGACCTCAAGTTTAAGGATACTTGTACAACTATCACTATGTGAACAACTGCTGACACGTGAGTGAACTCCATCAGTTGTTCAGTTGTGCGAGTCATGTTCAGTGAACTTATTCCATAATAAGCACCTATATACTAGCTATAGTGTCACCACACAAATGTCTATGAGAACAGACATCCTTCATAATAAAGCTAGCATAGTATGTACCGATCTTTGCGGATTATTAATTACCAATTAGTAATCCTATGACCAGGAACTATTTAAGTTTAGAGTCATCATCTTTTTAGGTCTCACTATTATGATCTCATCATAATCCATAAAAAGCTTTACTCTAAACTATGGTATATCTTATTTAAACACTTAAATAGATAAAGCCCGTAATAAAAACAAAACAAGTCTTTATTAATATCAATGAAATCAAAACAGATTACATAAAAGTTATTCCTAAATCCTAATACACGATTGGACTTAGGACATATTCCTTTCATTCTGCATATCAATCTAGTAGTCAACATGACTTAGAAAACCCTACACAATCTACTTGACTAAAATATGTTGTTTGCAGAAATGTGTTAAGTACTTATTTGTTACATAAGCTACACTCTCGATGGATGTCAAATTGTCATCCGTCGGGACTATAAAGTTCATCCGTCGGGACTAAATTAGATCATCTGTCGAGAGCTACAAAATTCACTAAGTTAAATCTACTAAGGTATTTTGTTAATCTTATCATCAAGTACACAACATATTCCTTACAGTAAGTTCTTTACGTAATTGAAAAATATGGGGTAGATTAGATTGAGAGAAATGAACTGCTAAATCGTCCCAAATTTCCTTAGCAGTTTAAAAAGATGCCACACTATTACAGATATCAACATACATGGAATTTAACAAACATGACAACACCATATTATTACATCTGGACCATATAGCATAATGAACACATGTAGTAGCAGGTTTAGGCAAAGTTCCATCAATTAGACCAAGCTTCATTTTAGCAGATAAGGCAATAGTAATGGAACGACTCCATTGATAATAGTTATGCTAAGTAAGTAACTGGTTCACAAGAGGAATACCTGGATTATCAGATGTCTGAGGATAACATGGATGATTCACATCAATTACTGATGAAACGGTAGCAGAAGTAGATGATGTTAAAACATAATTGGTTCCAATTGTAGCAGCGGCATAAGTCGTCATGACTAAACAGATCAAGTAATCAACAATATGTAAGTGATATGTGTCTAATTGCATATCGAGAAATAGACCAAATCGAGAAAGATGAGATCGAGAAATCGAGAGAGATAAGATTCAGAGAGAGAGAGAGAGAAAGATCGAAAAGAATAATATCTATGTATGTATTAGCAGAGAATGAGTATGCGGAAGTAATGAATTGAGCTCACATGGCTCTGATACCATGACAAATCTGTGAATCTAAACTACATTCTAGAGAGAGAAATGAAAAAGCGGAAGCAAATGATATAACAAAATGAAAATTAGTTACAATGGGGCACTGAGATGGGTTTATATACAAGACTTGATAAGACTTAATGACTAAATAACCAACTAGGTCAACTTAATCTTGACCAATAGCACGAGTAACAAAATTAGTGCTCAAACTCGGCTCGTTTAATTCATACTCGGCTTATATTTATCAGTTGGGTCGAGTCAACTCGTTTAACAAATTGAAATCATTGTCGGAATTCGACGAGTCGACTTAAATTCATTTAAACGAGTTGGAGTTGGGCGAACTCGTGAACCGCCCCGACTCGAATTAACGTTGTTGGTTAATAATGTAAAGAGTATCTCCTGTACTTTTTACACGAGAAAAGGTCACGGATCCGTAATACTAGTATTTTTGGTAAATAATTTGCGCGTGACCATTTTGGATAAATTATAAAAATAAAAACTTAAACTCGAGTAAAGGGCAATAATCTCTTAAAAATATTTTAAATATCTACAATAAAAATCCACAATCACATCCTCTCTTATATGCGATGTTACGGGTATCTAAGTAAGTAATTTCCTTCTCAATTGTCCATCGTCACTATCAATTTCGAAATATTTATACAAAAGAATCTGGTTGCTGGGGTCAATGATAGAATGTCTATATCAGAGCAATAATATATGGGCATCAAACCCCAAAACTGTACTATGAATTGATTATTTGATCCCATTGGAAATTGCTTGTAGACTTTGAGGGCTATCTTTTGCTTAAATTATGTAGGGGCTTGGTTATATAAATTATTACTGCTTTTTTAACTGCATGTTTGTTGTTATACATGTCCCGTTTGGTATTACTGGTTTAGACAATTACAATAATTTTTTAAAAAAATCTATTAGAAAGGTGTTTAGTAAATTTTTAAAAAAATCTATTAGAAAGGTGTTTAGTAAATTTTAAAAAGTGTTATCTGGAAAAACGTTTTTGTCTAAAAACTGTTGTTATCAAAAATATATACTTTGGGAAAAGCCGATTTCAGCTTTTGCAAAAAATAGTTATCAGTTTCACTATCAAACCTTCTTAAAAATATTATTTTTATATATTATATCCCAAAATATGCATAAATTAAAAAAAATTACCAAGCAATCATATAATTTTCTTGACAGCACTTTTTCCACCCACAATTTTTTCCACCCGCACAATAATTTTCAACAACATTTTCAAACGGAGTCATAATCTTGTGTAGGTGCCCGTGCCTCTAAATAAAGTTTGTGTACATTGATTTTAACATATGCTCCGTGTTTCCGGAATAAAGTCGTTTTTAATTTTTTACATGTAATATTTAAAATAAATATAAAAATATTTTATTTATATGCTTCCTATATTGAACTTAATAATAATATTTTTATTTATTTTTCTAAATCTCAAAATTTATTATATATATAGGTATGTTCAAGCCATGGGCCAAAGTCATTTTGCTTTGCTACATTTGTTTGATTTTTAGATGAATTGGTTGTTTGAGTTGTCATTTTCGACTTTTGCAGAGGACTCAAAACTCTAGTGGCTCAGATTGTAGAGAGCTAGTTTGACTTAATGTTTAACAATTAGGAGAGGTGTGTTAGTTAGAAGTGGAATTAAACTAACGGAATGTCATTTCAGGTGAAGAGCTCAATAAACTAAGCTAACTTGTTGTATTGCAATTTTTATGATTGCATTACATTCCTAGACACTCACTGTTTTGCATGCTTTTCTGATTTTTTTAGCGAATTTAGAGTTCAAATTTTCTTCCACTAAAAAGTAGCAACATGCTTAAGAGCATTTCAATTGCCTATTAACTTTAAAAATAACGAGGCCCGAGTGAGTTCCAAGTAAGTTCCTTTCCTTGCCGACTCATAAAATTTATCAAAATTTTAGCGGAAAATTAAAAAAAGATAAATCTCTTTATCCTAGTGCTTTTTCCGATAAGAGTCGGTCTCCGTTTTCAGATCTAGAATTTTAATCACCCTGTATCTTCTCCATTGCGCATATCTACGATTCCCTTTCATCGTTTAATCATTTTCACTCTTCCATCTTCTCTTTTATTTTATTATTTTTCAAAATTTCGAATAAACATCTTTTATGGGTGTGATATAATCTTTTTTGGGTGAGATCTTTCTTGTACCTTGTTATCAAGGTTGTCCCAAATTTTTTTGAATATTTGTGTCTGTTGATGTTGGTTTCGCTGAAAAGGATTTATATGGTATTTTGGCAGATTTGGATTTCTTGTATCGAAACTGAGACGGTGGTAAATATCAGAAGTGCTTAATTTTCATAATAAAAAATTATTTATAGTTTGGGGGCATTTAATTCTCCAGTTTTAGTTGATGTAACTAAAATTCTGAATATGGGGCTACATATCCAGTTTTAGTTGATGTAACTAAAATTGTGAATATGGGGCTACATATGTTATTAATTTGAAAGTCAATTGTGATGCTGTCAAGTTGGTGTTAGCAAGTTATTATATTCATTTTTATTTCAAAGAATATTATTCTATTTTTTAAGCAATCTGAAAATAAGATGACTATTTATTTGTTACGACTGTTTTTCAGTATTTCAATAAATATATTCTATTTTATTTGTCAAAAAAAAAGAAAAAAGATATTTGACTCAGACCACTTTAACATTATGCGGTACTCCTAAAATATATTACTAATTTCGTCCCTTGTCCCACTGTCAAATTTTTTTTCCAAAAAAGGAAGTGTAAGATTTGTTTCATTTATTTATACATTCATGATCAAACATTAACATTTGGTTTAAATTAGTACTCCTCTATCCCCTAGATAGTATATATTAGACGATGGGAGTTCGGTATTTTAAAACTCTTTTAAACTATAGTCTTATAAATAATTTTTTTATTTTTTTTGAATAAAAATTTGTTATTTAAAATTTAATATATAAAAAAAATTAAAATAAATTATAAAAATATATTTTATATTCACCTCAAAATATATGTTCAATATTAAAAAAAATGTATACATTTGTATCGTTAAAAGGGAGAAAGGTTCTTCTTCAAAAGACCAACCGAGGGGTAATATTTAAATGCTTAAAGTCCGAGACAGAATGCTTCATATGGAATATGGATTTGTTTTCCACACTATGCTACAGACAACTTACATTACAATGGAGTTTGACCTTGTAAACAATACAAATATTCAAAGTGGCATTTTAATTTTTATCATCGATACATACAATACAGTCTGCTCTCTGCAGTGCAGTCTACACCACCACAATTTCTAGACAAAACAGTTTCTGTCACCTTAAACACATCATCACAAAATGTAGAAAATGTGAAACACAGCTGGATTGTACTGTAATTTGTAAGAAAAAACAAACACAGGTTGACCGGTTGTGTCAGTTCATTTGAAGCTTGCTACAGCAATTGTTTGGTTTAAATGTAGAAAGCTGTCAAAGTTTAATTCTGTAACTAAGGACTTTAGCTTTAATTATCATAATAGAAATTATAAATTTATGAAAATATTTTTTTGTATGATTCAGATTTCAGACGTTTATGAAAGTAGAGGACTTAAAAATTCAAGTGTTTGGAGAGCTGAGAATAGTGTGAGTAATTCTTTTTACATTGTTTAAACTGCTGTGTGGTCAGATTTTCACCCTCATTCTCCAACATGAAGACAAATTATAGCCCACACCTAACCAACACAACAAAGTTAAATAATTTCATCATTTTTTTAAACTTATATTTTACTCTTTCATTTCTTCTTCTCTCCCACCATCTTAAAAATCCCTTCTTTCTCCACTCATCTTCTTGAAAACTCTCCTTCTATTTCATTCTTCTAACCAAGTTTCCAATCTCTCTCTCTCTCTCTCTCCCTCTCTCTCTCCCCCCCCTCTCCCCCCTCTTTCTCATTCATCTCTCTCTCTCTCTCTCTGTTATATTTAAGTTGACTTATTAGTTGCAGAAAGTTGAAGCATGGCAGAAAACAATAGACACAGAAAACCCAAGAACCAGCCCAAAATAGATACAGATCCAAACCCGTTGAAACTCCCCTCAATCATTCAATCTACAAGGTGCAAATCCACCATTTCTTCACTTCTTCTATCAAGCCCACCTGAAAGCAGCACACCCAAGAAAAAGAGTTTTACAACATTTAGAGGATTGGGATGTGCTGCATCAGCACAAGTATCAGTGCCTGGAGTCATAAGAAGTTCAGCAAATTGGGAGGCCAAGAAAGTAAGAAAAAAGAAGGACAAAGGCTTGAAAGAGAAGAAAAATAAAGGGCCTTTTCATGCTGTGGCAATGGTGCATGGAAATTCATCAGCTTCTTCATCAACTTCTGTGGTTGATCCTGATAGTTGGTGCGGGCCTGGATTTGCTACTGAGCCTGCAACTTCTGTTGTGTCAAGAAGGCCTGTTTCTGGTAGAGGGAAAGTTGATAGTCAGAAGATGAATCAGAGAGAGGTATAAATATTTATGTGCAAAGCCCATTTAGTATTTATGTACTCTGCATATTTGTTTTTTTGATAGAGAGTTGATATGTTTTTTTTTGTTATTCCCTAGTTGAACTTGGTTATCTTGATTTTTTTTGTTCATATGAGATTTGTTAATTAGGCAAGATTTGTAATATGTTTTTATGTTCCAGCCAAAGTCCTTTCTTTTTTAAAGTAAAAGAAAATTATTAAAGGTGGGGATGGAGGGATCTTAAAAAGTTTGTAATTGAAATTTAATGCTTAGTATTTTTGGGTTTTAGCAAAGTAAGGTCTAAAAACAAATAAGGGCTGTCAATTTTTGGTTCTGGGTTGTGTTTGTTTTCATAATGTATAAATTTAGGGCTTTTGTGTTCGGAAATTTATCATTTTAACTATTTAGATTCAATTAAATGAATACATAAGCATTAGTGAATAATTATGTAATGTTTGAGCCTAATTGAGTGGTCAGTGTCATTTTCGATTTTTCTCTGTACATCATCTTCATGATCAGAGTCGTGTTTGTTCAAAAAAGGTGTGACTTTACCCCAGGAAGGCTTTAGTAGTTTCTGCTTTAATTTTTGTGAGTTCCCTGCTTGGATTTGTTTGATCATTGAATCCAATGTCATTTCGTATGTCTTTCAATTGTGTTCTTTTTCTGCTTTGTAATGGCTTTTTGTCAATCTTAATGGTTTAGGCATGGCCTTGCCGTTTTCTTTGGTACATTATATATTATTGATATATTAGATTTGAAACCATGAGCTTGTCACAACTCATGGGTAGGGGAATAACTTTGTTCAGTAGGCTATTCCTACATCCTTAACTGAGTTACATTCTTCATACATCCTTAAATGAAATTGGTCTAAATATACAGTTTCAAGATAACATGATTTGTGTTGTAGCAGCGAACTCTCTTTGGTGGTAGAAGCATGGGGAATCCTGAAGCCATATCCTTTTCCGATGTCGAGCCTGAATTTGAAATGTTGCGACCACGACTGGATGTATTTAATTCTTGTCATCATCGTCATGTTCAAAATCGTTCCTCAGAAGGGCTTGCAGAGGTATGTCCACAATTATATTTTCCTATCGGATTGCATTCACTCACCCATGCTCCTATGCATATTGGGACACTTTGGTGGATATTAGAACACACACAGCTTTGTCTTTGTGCTAATCTGAGCGTCTATGTTATTTTTTTTTGCATAATACGTAGAACTGTAAGAGTAAGTATCGCAATGTATATGATTTTCAAATTTTACACTCCTGCTATTCGGGCCTTGTGAAAATTTAGTGGTTTATTTAAGTCAAAACATAGTCTGTAGATAATCCATTAAGTATGCATCACATCACAAAAACCTTTCTTAGCTGCAGACTAGTGTAGTTCTTTTCTATACCATTTTATTGACAAGGAATTAAGAGCATCATTGCATAAGTGATATGTAAGATTGTATCTATGTTCCTTTGGTCATAGCATTATTATTTAATGGATTTATTTAATGTTCTTGTAGTCATAGTAATCTTTAATGGTATGTATCATTGTTATTATATTTATGCAAATATATATGTAAGGATGATGTATCATATGTTCATATATTTTCCAAAGAATTTAAACATCTTCTCTAAAATTTCTTCAAATGTAGATAGTCATGCTTCAAAGTAGTTTCCTGATGGAAGGAAGGTCTGCTGGACTTGACCAATACAGAGACTTGAGACTTGATGTTGATAGCATGTCATACGAGGTGAGCCTTTTAAGTCATTGTGCAGTGTATATTTAGGAATAGTACCTTTGCTGTTAAAATTACTGATTTGGTGAGCTGCATATAGGAATTGCTTGATCTCGGTGACAGAATCGGGTATGTTAGTACTGGATTAAGAGAAGATGAGATTATTCGCTCTCTCAGAAAAACTAAGCTCTCCCCTTTGGATGAGTTGTCATCAGATATACCCACAGAGTGGAAGTGCAGTATTTGTCAGGTTAGTTAGCATCTCCAACCCATGGAGACCCCTTTAGCAATATCCTTGTTGTCATGCCATATAGCTAATCATTATACATAACCACCTCCTCCAACCCTAATCTCAAGCAATCTAAATTCACATAATGAGAGCAAAAATAAACCAACTCCAGTGTACCAACTGGCAACTACCAACCCATTAGCTAAATTTTTACAATAATCCATGTTTTCTCCAAATTTGCTAGTCTATCTCATTCTCTAAAATTACCCACCTAGACTTCCCACTAAAACTATTTCATTCTCTAAATTTACTAGTCTATACATCCAGAAGTCGAAAAAATAATATAATATTAATTTTACATTATAGCTAATCATTATAGAGAACAACACTGGAGCAAAATAACCTTTCTTCTTCTCTACAATTTACAAAAATTTTATTATATAATTTTATGACCAACCATTATAGAAAATAGCCTTAGAGATGCTTAGCAATAAAAATTTTACATAACCAAGCTTGCTCCTCTATATTTGTAGAACCACTTCAATTCTCTACAAAGGTCCATCTTATTTCCATCCAATTTTTAATGTATATAAAATGTTCCACCTCATCTATCTTCTTTTTTTTAGCTAAACTCCACCTCATCTATATTCAATTTTACAATTTTTTTTATTGCTTGTCTACAATGATAAAATATTGATTTCTGAAATATAGTTAAAGTCATAGCTAACTATGGAGACAAAACAATTTTTCATCATTTATAAATTATAATATAGCCAAATATTATTTTGTATTATTTTAGCCAACCATTATCCCTAACATGGATGGAGATGCTCGAACACTAGCTAGTTTTCTCTCTGTCTTCAAATATATGCATTCTTTCAGTTTCATCTTACTTGAGCCAAATTTTCATCAGACTCCATATTAAAAATAATTGAATTTTTGGACTAAGAAGAAACTATACACACGGTCTCCTGGTCTTTCAAAAAAAAAAGTATATATTTAAGTTTCTTCCTATAAAGCTGCAGCCTTTATAGAAACAGTGCTCCTACATATGTTGAGTAACAGTGCTCGAACCTTAGTTCTCCTACCAGCGTAAGCTCTCATACCATGTTGAGTAACCAGCTCATCTAAAACCTTAAAGTTTTAGAGGAAGGCCCCAATAGGATCATATAGTCAACAACATACTGAATAAGTTTGGATTGAATGAAATATATCGGACATTTTTTTAAAGTGTACTATTACTTTCCATGTTTTTTCCATAAAGAAGAAGTAAAAATTGGAAAATATTTATCAACATATTTGGATCTTTCAGGAGGAATACATAGCAGACGAGGAGATGGGTAAGCTGGACTGTGGACATGCATACCATATGGAATGCATACAGAACTGGCTTGTGAAGAAAAATGCTTGTCCCATATGTAAAACTGCAGTTGCATCTCAGCAATAGGTTAGATATGCTCAGGTGTCTACCACTTAATGCTCATGTCTTCTTTCATGTATAGATTTCATTTTAGGGGAGAAGAAAGGATATAAAAAAAATCATTCTTTTGGGTGACATTTTCAACAATACATGCTAAATAGGCTAGCAGGGGCTGTTTTTCTTATTCAAAAATCAACAAAAAGAATATATGATAACAGGTCTGTTTTTTACTGGTTGACAAACCATTGTAATTTGGATGAATGTAATTGGATTTGGTTGGAATGTGACAAGCTTTATCATTACTATTATTTGATACTTGCAGATTCAGATTTTGCCATTGGTTAATTTTTTTTGGGACTAATAGAAATTTTTAAAAAGAGTTTAAAACTTTTAAGAATCTCCCAAGTTTGAAGCAATCCATCCCAATGTTATAGGTGCATTGTTGGAAATGATGCTGTAATTATTTTGGAAAGATTTAATGCCCTACAACAAGAGCATGATGCTCCGAAACAAGGTGTTTTGGATCGTATACAGAGGTTTATCTGCATATGCAATAAAGAAGCAATATTTATGAATAGGATTTTTTACCCTCTCGGATAGTGAGAGATAAATTGTTTTGAAAAAAAAAATGTAAATTTTGTGTAATTGTTAGGACGAATTATTTTATACTAAAATAATAACAAAAATTTACCATATTATTAATTACAATTATGTTTTGTTTCCCAATATTATAGACCATAGTGCCGATTACAATTATGTTTTGTTTTTATGTTTGTCTAAGCCCAAATCTTATTAGGGTGTGTTTCTTAATATTAAAACAAACAAATTTTCTCAAATATAATTAAATTTGGAAATAGAATCAAACGTGTCATCGGTAACTTGACAATTTAGGAGGATATTATTGTGAAATTTGTGTAAATGCAAGAGATTCGTTATTATTAATTCATATGTAACCAATTAATTCATGACATGAGTATCAATTTGATTTCTCGACATTATCTCTTCTACTTATATTAAGAGAACATGGTGATAATATTCATGAGAGCACATCAACTTACCACTACACCACACTTTACTTTAAGTTTTCTATCATACACGTAATATGTAAGTGTCGTAAATAGCGATAATTTATTTAACTTTAAACATGATTACTAAAATATTTGTAGATTTAGTTTTGAACAATTGAATTTTAGATATAAAGTTAAACATAGTCTATATACACAAATCATTCCTTTATTTATTAAACAATTTTTAATTTGAAAAGTATGTCTCATACATTTTTAATATATATTTTTTAATAAAAAATAAATTACACACATAATTAATTTTTTTATATGTTGAAAAGAGATACACTTATATAAATAATATATATGTGTACTACATATTTAGATAAATTATAATTAGCGTATTTTGATTTATTTCGAATTCAAAATTAGAACTTGACCCATTTTTCAAAAAATACTTCAAATTTGACTAAATGACCCGCGTCTAAATATCACGTCACTACCTATATTTAATTTAAATTACGATTTCGACTAGAAAATCTTACCAACAAAGAAAATTTTTGTGATATCTTATATTGGTAAAAATTAATATGTTTGAGGTCTTTATAGAATCAAGTCAATTGATAATATGTATCAAAATTACTAGTTTCAAAATCAGAATTTTACCCATTTTGAAAATATACTTGAAATTTGACTACATGACCCTGCCGAAAATACATCATCACTATCTAGATTTAATAAATTTAAATTACGAGCTCGACGAGAATATCTTACCAATAAGGATAAATTTTATAATATCTTATATTAATAAAAATTAATATTTTTGAGGTATTTATACAATCAAGTCAATTTATATTTTGTATCAAAATTACTATATGACTCGTTTTACATTACTACATCTGAAACTTGAACCAATATTTAAATATATTCAAAATTTGACATGAGATATCACAAGTTGTGTTAAAACTAGATATACTAAATCGATTTATTTATTAATGTGTCACTTTAAAAAAATTAGGTTTAAAATATTATTCAGTGATTGTAAATTTATAAAGAGGTGCTCCTAAAGTCCTATTTTTTTAATTCTCTTTGAAAAAAATTAACTACAACTATAAAGTAAAATTCATAATTTTCATTATTTGAAAAATGGTAAGACATTTGATGCTTCTTCATAAAAAATAGTTTATTTATTGCATTTTTTAATGAAAGATAGGTTTATATTCAAATATTTGTGCGACAAATCCTAAATTTTATATTATTCAATTTGATATGGTTATTATAAGTAATCATATACATAAAGTCCATTTTTTTGTGGAGTTCTGAAGTCCAAAATCCTAACTATATATGACAATCCAATCTAATGGTTTTATGTTTCTAATATTTTAAAACTAAAATAATAAGCTACATAATATAAACGTGTGTTATAGTGTTATATCATTAATGTTCAGTAAGTTGAATATTTACGTGTTCTACAACGTGAATACGTATGTTTTTCAAACTGATCATGTTCTATAAAATCATATGTTCTGCAATATTCAACTTGTCAAATTTATGAGATTTATAAAATATTTATTAAAATAGTGATATTTGTAGAACATGATTCACATTATAATACATTTTACAAAAAAAAAAACTATATTATTTTACTTGCAGAACATATATGGACTCCCGTACTCAACTAAAAATAAGGACTCAATAGAACTTAACTCATATATATATATAAGAAACTTGAAAATTATAGAATTCAATATTTTGGAAAAAAATATATTTATAATTAGCAATAATAAATTTACAAAAAAAATATTTAATGTTGAAAAATATTGTACAACTATTTTGTTATTTGAAAAAAAGGTCAAAATTATAATGTATTGTAATATTCGATTTAATCCATGTTATGCTTTCTAAATAAAAAATTAATATTAGTCAATATTTTGAAAAGATTAACAAGTTCAACTAATACTTAAAAAAATTCATCAAATTGAAAATATTCAATTTTAGAAAAATAATATACAATGTTAAGTTACTATAAAAAGAAATATTAGAATCCTAAATGAAAGAAACTTCAAAATGATTTGAATGATGATATTAGTACAAATTTTTATTCAGATTCTTGAAAAAAAAACTTCTAAATATTAGTAGTTGGTCTTTACGATATATGAATTATTTTTATGTCACATCATGCTCTGTTGAGTAAAAACATATATTGTTTGATTGTCAGTGCTACTATGACTACGATACATAAATTATTGTAATTTATTTATTAGATAATTATAATTTTTGAATAATCATAAATACATGTAATTTGAGTAATTTATTGAATAACTATTAGATATATATATTATCAAGATGTCTAGTATATAAATAAACGAGACCAACATAATTTACTCGAAAATATAATAAATACAGTTAAACCTCGATGAAATAATAATCGATAAAGTAATAACCTCGCTAAAATAATATTTTTCTCCGGTCCCAACATAATAGACACGGTATATTTTTGCTCCCGATAAAGTAATAAACTCGCTAAAGTAATATTTTTTCTTGGTCCCGACCCTATTACTTTAACACACACATTTGACTTTATCTTTGCCAATATTAAATGATTCAATTTTAATTGTGTATTTCAGAGTTATTATATTTTTATCTTAGGGAACCCGCAGCCGCTACCCTTCGGGTGCGCACAAAGTAAACCCCACAGACTCACTCAATAGCCTGCAAAATCATGTAAACCAAGGTAAACCGCATTTAAGCGATATGCTCTGACTCAGGAGCCATAATCATAAATTCTCCTCCCGTGAGATTCGAACCTGTGACCAAGAGAATAAAGAAGCAATATTTATGAATAGGATTTTTTACCCTCTTGGCATAGTGAGAGATAAATTGTTTTGAAAAAAAAATATAAATTTTGTGTAATTGTTAGGACGAATTATTTTATACGAAAACTATAATAAAAATTTACCATATTATCGATTACAATTATGTTTTGTTTCCCAATATTATAGACCATACTGACGATTACAATTATGTTTTATTTCCGAAAATTATAATTTATGTTTGTCTAAGCCCAAATCTTATTAGGGTGTGTTTGTTAATATTAAAACAAACAAATTTTCTCAAATATAATTAAATTGGGAAATAAAATTAAATGTGTCATTGGTAACTTGACAATTTAGGAGGATATTATTGTGAAATTTGTGTAAATACAAGAGATTCGTTATTATTAATTCATTTATAACCAACTAATTCATGACATGAGTTGTTTAAGATTCATGTTGAGTATCAATTTAATTCATCGACATTATCTCTTCTACATATATTAAGAGAACATGGTGATAATATTCATGAGAGCACATCACCTTACCACTACACCACACTTTACTTTAAGTTTTCTATCATACACATAATATGTAAGTGTCGTAAATATCGATAATTTATTTAACTTTAAACATGATTACTAAAATATTTGTAGATTTAGTTTCGAACAATTGAATTTTAGATATAAAGTTAAACATAGTCCATAAACGGATCATTCCTTTATTTATTAAACAATTTTTAATTTGAAAAGTATGTCTCATACCTTTTTAATATATATTTTTTAATAAAAAATAAATTGCACACATAATTAATTTTTTTATATGTTGAAAAGAGATACACTTATATAAATAATATAAATATGTACTACATATTTAGATAAATTATAATTAGCGTATTTTGATTTATTTCGAATTCAAAATTAGAACTTGACCCATTTTTCAAAAAATACTCCAAATTTGACTAAATGACCTGCCTGTAAATACCACGTCACTACCTATATTTAATTTAAATTATGAGTTCGACTAGAAAATCTTACCAACAAATAAAATTTTTGTGATATCTTATATTGGTAAAAATTAATATGTTTGAGGTCTTTATAGAATCAAGTCAATTGATAATATGTATCAAAATTACTAGTTTCACAATCAGAATTTTACCCATTTTGAAAAAATACTCGAAATTTGACTACATGACCCTGCCGAAAATACATCATCACTATCTAGGTTTAATAAATTTAAATTACGAGCTCGAGGAGAATATCTTACCAATAAGGATAAATTTTATAATATCTTATATTAATAAAAATTAATATTTTTGAGGTCTCTATACAATCAAGTCAATTTATATTTTGTATCAAAATTATTATCTGACTGGTTTTACATTACTACATCTGAAACTTGAACCAATATTTAAATATATTCAAAATTTGACATGAGATGTCACAAGTTCTATTAAAACTACGAAGATATACTAAATCGATTTATTTATTAATTTGTCACTTTAAAAAAATTAGGTTTAAAATATTATTCAGTGATTGTAAATTTATAAAGAGGTGCTCCTAAAGTCCTATTTTTTTCATTCTCTTTGAAAAAAATTAACTACAACTATAAAGTAAATTTAATAATTTTCATTATTTGAAAAATGGTAAGACATTTGATGCTTCTTCATAAAAAATAGTTTATTTATTGCATTTTTTTAATGAAAGATATGTTTATATTCAAATATTTGTGAGACAAATCCTAAATTTTATATTATTCAATTTGATACGGTTATTATAAGTAATCATATACATAAAGTCCATTTTTTTGTGGAGTTCTGAAATCCAAAATCCTAACTTTATATTACAATCCAATCTAATGGTTCAGGTTTTATGTTTCTAATATTTTAAAACTAAAATAATAAGCTACATAATATAAACTTGTGTTATGGTGTTATATCATTAATGTTCAGCAAGTTGAATATTTACGTGTTCTACAACGTGAATACGTATATTCTTCAAACTGATCATGTTCTATAAAATCATATGTTCTGCAATGTTCAACTTGTCAAATTTATGAGATTTGCAAGATATTTATTAAAATAGTGATATTTGTAGAACATGATTCAAATTATAATACACTTTACAAAGAAATTATACTATTTTACTTGCAGAACATATATGGACTTCCGTACTCAACTAAAAATACGGACTCAATAGAACTTAACTCATATATATATATATATAAGAAACTTGAAAATTACAGAAATTCAATATTTTGGGAAAAAATATATTTAAAATTAGCAATAATAAATTTACAAAAAAATATTTAATGTTGAAAAATATTGTACAACTATTTTGTTATTTGAAAAAAAGGTCAAAATTATAATATATTGTACTATTTGATTTAATCCATGTTATGCTTTCTAAATAAAAAATTAATATTAGTCAATATTTTGAAAAGATTAACAAGTTCAACTAATATTTAAAAAATTAATCAAATTGAAAATATTCAATTTTAGAAAAATAATATACAATGTTAAGTTACTATAAAAAGAAATATTAGAATCCTAAATGAAAGAAACTTCAAAATGATTTGAATGATGATATTAGTACAAATTTTTATTTAGATTCTTGAAAAAAAAACTTCTAAATATTAATAGTTGGTCTTTACGATATATGAATTATTTTTATGTCACATCCATGACTAATTCTCTGTTGAGTAAAAACAGATATTGTTTGATTGTCAGTGCTACTATGAGTACGATATATAAATTATTGTAATTTATTTATTAGATAATTATAATTTTTGAATAATCATAAATACATGTAATTTGGGTAATTTATTGAATAACAATTAGATATATACATTATCAAGATGTCTAGCATATAAATAAACGAGACCAACATAATTTAATCGAAAATATAATAAATAATAATTTACATACACACAAATATGACTTTATCTTTTCCAATATTAAATGATTCCATTTTAATAGTGTATTTCAGAGTTATTATATTTTTATCGTAGGGAACCCGCAGCCGCTACCATTTGGGTGCGCACAGAGTAAACCCCACGGACTCACTCAATAGCCTGCAAAATCATGTAAATCAAGGTAAACCGCATTTAAGCGATATGCTCTGACTGAAGATGCATAATCATAAATTCTCCTCCTGTGAGATTCAAACCTGTGACCAAGAGAATAAAGAAGCAATATTTATGAATAGGATTTTTTACCCTCTTGGGATAGTGAGAGATAAATTGTTTTGAAAAAAAAATGTAAATTTTGTATAATTGTTAGGAAGAATTATTTTATACTAAAATTATAACAAAAAATTACCATATTATCGATTACAATTATGTTTTGTTTCCCAATATTATAGACCATACTGCCGATTACAATTATGTTTTGTTTCCGAAAATTATAATTTATGTTTGTCTAAGCCCAACTCTTATTAGGGTGTGTTCGTTAATATTAAAACAAACAAATTTTCTCAAATATAATTAAATTTAGAAATAAAATTAAATGTGTCATTGGTAACTTGACAATTTAGGAGGATATTATTGTGAAATTTGCGTAAATACAAGAGATTCATTATTATTAATTCATTTGTTACCAATAATTCATGACATGAGTCGTTTAAGATTCATGTAGAGTATCAATTTGATTCCTCGACATTATCTCTTCTACATATATTCGGAGAACATGGTGATAATATTCATGAGAGCACATCACCTTACCACTACACCACACTTTACTTTAAGTTTTCTATCATACACATAATATGTAAGTGTCGTAAATAGCTATAATTTATTTAACTTTAAACATGATTACTAAAATATTTGTAGAGTTAGTTTTGAACAATTGAATTTGAGATATAAAGTTAAACATAGTCCATAAACGGATCATTCCCTTATTTATTAAATAATTTTTAATTTGAAAAGTATGTCTCATATATTTTTAATATATATTTTTAAATAAAAAATAAATTGTACACATAATTAATTTTTTTATATGTCGAAAAAAGATACACTTATATAAATAATATATATGTGTACTACATATTAAGATAAATTATAATTAGCGTATTTTGATTTATTTCGAATTCAAAATTAGAACTTGACCCATTTTTTAAAAAATACTCCAAATTTGACTAAATGACCTGCCTGTAAATACCGCGTCACAACCTATATTTAATTTAAATTACGAGTTCGACTAGAAAATCTTTGCAACAAAGAAATTTTTTGTGATATCTTATGTTGGTAAAAATTAATATGTTTGAGGTTTTTATAGAATCAAGTCAATTGATAATATGTATCAAAATTACTAGTTTCACAATCAGAATTTTACCCATTTTGAAAAAATACTCGAAATTTGACTACATGACCCTGCCGAAAATACATCATCACTATCTAGGTTTAATAAATTTAAATTACGAGCTCGACGAGAATATCTTACCAATAAGGATAAATTTTATAATATCTTATATTAATAAAAATTAATATTTTTGAGGTCTCTATACAATCAAGTCAATTTATATTTTGTATCAAAATTACTATCTGACTGGTTTTACATTACTACATCTGAAACTTGAACCAATATTTAAATATATTCAAAATTTGACATGAGATGTCACAAGTTCTGTTAAAACTACGAAGATATACTAAATCGATTTATTTATTAATGTGTCACTTTAAAAAAATTAGGTTTAATATATTATTCAGTGATTGTAAATTTATAAAGAGGTGCTCCTAAAGTCCTATTTTTTTCACTCTCTTTGAAAAAAATTAACTACAACTATAAAGTAAATTTAATAATTTTCATTATTTAAAAAATGGTAAGACCTTTGATGCTTCTTCATATAAAATAGTTTATTTATTGCATTTTTTAATGAAAGATATGTTTATATTCAAATATTTGTGAGACAAATCCTAAATTTTATATTATTCAATTTGATATGGTTATTATAAGTAATCATATACATAAAGTCCATTTTTTTGTGGAATCCTGAAGTCCAAAATCCTAACTTTATATTACAATCCAATCTAATGGTTCAGGTTTTATGTTTCTAATATTTTAAAACTAAAATAATAAGCTACATAATATAAACGTGTGTTATGGTGTTATATCATTAATGTTCAGCAAGTTGAATATTTAAGTGTTCTACAACATGAATACGTATGTTCTTCAAACTGATCATGTTCTATAAAATCATATGTTCTGCAATGTTCAACTTGTCAAATTTATGAGATTTGCAAGAAATTTATTAAAATAGTGATATTTGTAGAACATGATTCGCATTATAATACATTTTACAAAAAAAAATACTATTTTACTTGCAGAACATATATGGACTCCCGTACTCAACTAAAAATAAGGACTCAATAGAACTTAACTCATATATATATATATATATATATATATATATAAGAAACTTGAAAATTACAGAAATTCAATATTTTGGGAAAAAATATATTTGAAATTAGCAATAATAAATATACAAAAAAAATATTTAATGTTGCAAAATATTGTACAACTATTTTGTTATTTAAAAAAAAGGTCAAAATTATAATATATTGTACTATTTGATTTAATCCATGTTATGCTTTCTAAATAAAAAATTAATATTAGTCGATATTTTGAAAAGATTAACAAGTTCAACTAATATTTAAAAAAATCATAAAATTGAAAGTATTCAATTTTAGAAAAATAATATACAATGTTAAGTTACTATAAAAAGAAATATTAGAATCCTAAATGAAAAAAACTTCAAAATGATTTGAATGATGATATTAGTACAAATTTTTATTTAGACTCTTGAAAAAAAAACTTTTAAATATTAGTAGTTGATCTTTACGATATATGAATTATTTTTATGTCACATCCATGACTAATTCTCTGTTGAGTAAAAACGTATATTGTTTGATTGTCAGTGCTACTATGACTACGATACATAAATTATTGTAATTTATTTATTAGATAATTATAATTTTTGACTAATCATAAATACATGTAATTTGAGTAATGTTAGGGCGAAAATACGCGCTAATATTCACGCAAGTATACACGTTCGCAAGTAATATAGAATATTTTCTAGTTCGTTCCCTCAGAGACTCAGACTAAATTATTGTCTAATTAAACTCACTCACCAATGTATGATTACTTCTCAATGTTAAGATAATAACACTTAAAATTGTTGATTAAATATTAACTATAATTAACTACTTAATTAACCACTTAACTAACACTTCAATTTATCAATAATAAAACACTCATGAGATCACAACTTCATTATTACTTCCTTCTATAGCCATTGTTATTACCTTTAGCATGTGACAGTGATGATATTAATCGAATAACACAAAACTGATAAAAGCCAACTTTCATTGTACTAATACCATTCTACCAAGCATCCACAATTAAGATAGAAGTTGAATAGTCATCAATTATGTTGAGTTCCTATATGTCTACAGAAATTGACAACACAATGATTTAAGCTCAAGTTATTCCTTTTGATTACATAGGGCAAATAAAACTGTTAGAGTTACCCACTAATCATGCTCAACGTACATGAACCTATGCTAGCATGGCAAGTTCTAAATCTCAAGATCCACCGTCTCTTCACAAGAGATTAACACCCTATCTTATATGTTCGCGACGCACATAAGACGAATACGCACAACCAATACTAGATATCATACAATCATCACACACTAAAGTATTAAACAATTAACTAAAGAATTCCATAATAAATCCGTTGCAACCCCATGATCACGATTAGCCCATAATAGAACTTATCGCCATCATGGGTTCATATGAAATCATGATAAACAAACACAAGAAAATAATAACTAACTAATTATATTAAAACAGAGTACGTCACAAGAGTAAATAAGTCAAAGCAAGAAAACTAGCATCCAACGTTACAACGAAACAAGAATCACAAGAATATATGCTCCCTCTTCGTTGCGGTGTGCTAAATCGGTCTTCTTCCTTATCTCCTTTGCTTCTTGCGTAAAACACAATCTAAAACATAATCCCCTTAATACTCTCTGTGAAAACGTCTCAAATCTACCTATATACTAGTCCCATAAAACTCAGATTACATAGAAGTTGGAAGCCAAACAGAAGTAGAAGTCTAAAATAATTTATCTTTTTCCCCGACCCTGCGCGGCCGCTCAGCATAGCTGCGCGGGCGCGCAGGTTGCTGCGCGACCGCTTAGCATTACTGCGCGGGCGCGCAGGCCTCTACTGGAAAAAATCCAGGTTTGCTCCGTTTCTTCGCCGTAATCTGCCCATTCCTTTCCTCTCGCAATGGTGAACACATGCCAAGGCTTATTCTTGATGATTCCTCCCCCGAAATGCAACTAATACCCTGAAATGCATAAACACTAGAAAAACGCATCAAATGCACAAAATACTTGATTTCAAGACACCAATTTAAGCCATTTTAAGACGTTCTAAGTGGTATAAAATGCCACTTATCACACCCCCAAACTTAAATCGATGCTTGTCCTCAAGCGTCACAGACTCAAAAACAAATAAAAATATGCATGAATGCAATCTATATGAAAATGCAACGATCCCCCTTACTACAATTAACCAACCAAATTGTCACATCTCAACGAATGCAGTTAGACAACTAAAGATCAATAAACTCATGCAAACGGACATACAACCAAAAACGTGGTGTGTGCAAATGCTTAACAGATATGCTTCGGAACTAGACCAATTACTATGACTAGACTATCCTCAAGGCAATCCTACGATTATACAAAGAATAAAAATTCTAGGCACAAAGTGATATACAACACTACAAGAACTCTGGAGCTTACTACGGAATCGTGCTTTTTATTTACAACTCAAATGCTTATTTGACCGTGCAATGAGTGAGGTCCACAAAAGACTTATACAATGGTATCCATGTAACGAGCGTTAGGTTAGCGGATCCCAGACTCTAAAAGCCTTAGGTCACTAGGCACAAAGTCCCCTAAGAACTTAATAACTCGAATACCAAAGAGCCCACTCTTGATCAATTATGCAAATTTTTTTTTTTTTTAATAACTTCTGAGCAAGTGCGTTTCGCTCCATCTTGCTCAACCCTAGACTACTCACAACATATGCGAGCCGACTACTAGCCATTTGACGCCTAGCCACAACTAGCAACAACTTCCATATTTTTTTCTCCAAAATTTTTCTTTTTCATGTCTTTATCACTAAGAACCTATAATCGAATTCTAAGCATAATAAGTAGATTGACCTTGAAAACAACCAAATCATAACAACAATCTAGCCCTTACGCATTCTTTAAGACTTAGTGGACTTACAATTGTTTCTAGCATGCATATCAACCTACACAACTTAATATCACTTTAATGCTATCACTACACTCGCATCAATATCACAATTCAGTCGATAACTTATTGCAAAAGGGATCATGGTAAATGCATGAGCTACATGACATTCATAAAAAAAAACTAAATGGCATAAATTATGCAACCATATGAACTAAACTATCATGAATATGCAACTAAATGACACACACACAATATTCCTTAACTACCACCCCCAAACTAAAAATCTTCACTGTCCTCAGTGAAAGTAGTAGAAAGGAACACAGGGTATACCTACTCGGAGTCATCATCATCATCACCCTCAGTGGGTGGAGTATCAGGCGGTGGGTATGCAGAGTCCTCACCAAAAATTGACCACTGGATATCAGCTCCAAGGCCTCGAAAAGCAGTCCCTAACGCAAGGGTGAGCTCCTGAGCAAACCTGTTCTGTGTCTCATACATGGCATCCATCCGCCGTGAAAGCCTCCTATACTGGACATCACCCATCCCAGCACCCTCCTGAGCTCTCGAAGAACCAGCCTCACCATGCCCTGGCCTAGCCATAGTAGCACCTCGTGCTGGACGCCCTCCTGGAAGACGATAACCCAACCCATGCTCCTCAGGCTCACCACCGGTCCACTCCTGCATCCCATTCAGAGTGCCAGAATCAATCGAAGCTGCTGGCAACTGCAACTGCTCATGAGCCGGCCAGTTCACTCCCACTGCTCGGCATAGCTTCGTAACCGTGGATGCATAAGGGATGTTCATATGCTTTGCTCCCCTCAAAAACTTCAGAATTCCTTGGTAGATAAACTCACCAAGGTCCACATAGTACTCATCATGCAGAATTCCCCACAACAACTGTGCTCTCTCAACTGTGACCTCGTGTGCATGTGAAGAAGGCAAAATATTAGCACATATAAATGCATTCCATGCACGGGCATACCTGTTCATGGCGATCGCCGGAAAGTGACGATACTCATTATTGCCTGGACTGCGGGTCCAAACTGTGCCCGGTCGACAGAGAGTCGCACAAATCAAATCCAAGTCAAAATCCTCAGCAGTCTTTTCATTCCAGTTCTCCTCCTCGGGCTTCCTCTCTCGCTGTCCAATCACACGGCGAATCGCCGCAGGATGATAATCAACCGTCAGCCCACGGACTACAGAAAACCCATTCTTTTCAGCCTTCGCGTTCGCGTAGAACTCGCGAACAACGCTCATCGGTACTGCTTCGGGTGACTCACAAAAAGCTATCCACCCCTTCTCTGCAATCATGGGCAACAACTCACCATCCCTCCCTGATGGTAAAAACCCCCTCTCCTTCAGAATCGGCTTCCCCAACAGCCTAGTGTACTCCTCCTCCGCAGCTCTGTCAGTTAACTGAGGCCTTGCAGCAGTACCCCTCGATGAATCAGCAGTAGGAACTGTGCTGCTGCTGTCAATAGTGCGTGCTCTCTTGGGTGCCATTGATTCGTGAATAAAAGTGTGTAAGAACTGATTTTTGATGTTTGTGAGAGGGTTTAAGTGTAGGAAGTTTTGTGGGAGATATGTAGGATATGTGTATGTATATATAGGGTGTGGATTAGATTAGGGTTTGGGAATTAAGGGATAAAATGATGGGGTAGTGGGAATAATTCGTGGGTTTATGGGCTAAAACTGTTTTTGTGTTTTTGTTTTTTTTTTTTTTTTCTGAACTGTAAAAATTTTCTGGAACTCGACCCCTGCGCGGCCGCTCAGCATAGCTGCGCGGGCGCGCAGAGGGTCTCTGGAATTTTTTTTTTCAGCCCCTGTTTTCTGATTTTTTTGTGTTTTTGGATAGGTTATTAACTTCTAAGGGTTCCTGTAACAACAATTCATGGGTTGCCTCCCACGCAACACTTCTTTTTCGTCATTAGCTTGACGTTCCGTACCTTTCTCAAGTAGTCAACAAAATGGCACTAACCACCTCTCGGTTTGCCATGTCCCCATAGTAGTGCTTCAACCGCTGACCGTTAACCTTGAATGCTTGGTCCGAATCATTCTCAAAAATTTCCACCGCTCCATGTGGAAACACAGTTTTGACAATAAAAGGTCCAGACCACCTTGATTTCAACTTCCCAGGAAAAAGTCGGAGCCGAGAGTTGAATAAGAGAACTTGTTGCCCTGGCACAAATAACTTTGGATGTAGCTTCCTATCGTGCCACCTCTTCACCTTTTCCTTATACATTTTGTTATTTTCGTACGCTTGAAGTCGAAATTCATCCAGTTCATTAAGCTGAAGCATTCTTTTCTTACCAGCTGCATCTAAATCCAGGTTCAACTTCTTCAATGCCCAGTAGGCCTTATGCTCAAGCTCCGCAGGTAGATGACATCCCTTACCGTACACCAACTGGAACGGTGACATCCCAAGTGGAGTTTTGTATGCTGTTCTGTAAGCCCAAACAGCTTCATCGAGCTTTAAAGACCAATCCTTCCTTGACGGACAAAAAACCTTCTCTAGAATACGCTTTATCTCTCTGTTAGACACTTCCGCTTGACCATTTGTTTGCGGATGATAGGCAGTAGCTACTCGATGATTCACATTATAACGCTGCATCATAGAAGTGAACTTACGGTTGCAAAAATGCGATCCTTCATCACTTATGATTACCCGAGGTGTTCCAAACCTTGTGAAAATTTGCTTATGAAGAAAATTTAGCACTGCCTTTACATCATTTGTCGGTAAAGCTTTAACTTCGACCCATTTTGAGACATAATCGACTGCCAGCAAGATGTACTGATTATTGCAAGACGAGATAAAAGGCCCCATGAAATCGATTCCCCATACATCAAAGACCTCGACTTCAAGCATCACATTTAATGGCATCTCATCCTTCCTTGACAAATTTCCCACTCTTTGGCAACGATCACACCTTAAAACAAACTGATGAGCATCCTTGAACAAAGTAGGCCAGAAAAAACCTGCTTGCAGAATACGAGCTGCCATCTTCTCACCTCCATAGTGTCCACCATAAACCGTGGAATGGCAGTCTCGTAATATCCCCTCCGTCTCACAGAACGGGATACATCTCCTGATGATCTGGTCAGCTCCCTGTCTAAACAAATATGGTTCATCCCACATATACCACTTCACCTCATGCAGAAACTTCTTCTTTTGAGCGGATGTCAAATTAGGAGGCATTATATTGCTGACGAGATAGTTTACAATATCTGCAAACCATGGTTCTTCCTCCTGAATTGCAAGCAACTGCTCATCCGGAAAAGATTCATTGATTAACGCCCTATCTTGTGAAGTAGAATCGGGATTCTCCAACCTATAGAGATGGTCAGCTACTTGATTCTCAGTACCTTTTCTATCTTTGATCTCTAACTCAAATTCCTGAAGTAAAAGCACCCAACGAATGAGTCTCGGCTTCGAATCCTTCTTGGAAACTAGATAGCGAATAGCTGCATGATCAGTGAATACTGTTACTTTCGTACCAAGTAGATACGATCGAAATTTCTCAAAACCAAAGACTATAGCCAAAAGCTTCTTCTCAGTAGTGGTGTAGTTCAATTGGGCACCATTTAAAGTCTTACTCGCATAGTAGACCACATGGAAGAGATTTTTCTTGCGCTGTCCCAGAACTGCACCTATCGCATAATCACTCGCATCACACATCATCTCAAATGGTTCTGTCTAATCTGGTGCTGTAATGACTGGTGTCGTGATCAAACTCTCCTTGAGAGTCTCGAATGCTGCCAAACATTCATCATCAAATTTTAAAGGCACATCTTTCTCAAGCAAATTGCACAACGGCTTAGATATCTTTGAAAAGTCCTTGATGAATCGCCGATAAAAACCCGCATGACCAAGAAAACTACGGATTCCTTTCACAGAATTAGGTGGGGGAAGATTTTTAATGACTCCCACCTTGGCCTTGTCCACCTCCAGACCCTTGCTAGAGACCTTATGCCCAAGGATAATGCCTTCACGCACCATAAAGTGACATTTCTCCCAATTAAGCACCAAATTAGTTTTCACACATCTTTTGAGTACGGCGCGCAGATTATTCAAACATTCATCATATGAGTGTCCAAAGACGGAGAAGTCATCCATGAACACTTCGACATTATTTCCAATCATGTCAGAGAATATAGCCATCATACATCTCTGAAAGGTGGCCGGTGCGCCACATAACCCAAACGAAACTCTGCGAAAAGCAAATGTGCCAAATGGATAAGTGAAGGTAGTCTTTTCCTGATCCTCTGGTGCAATACAAATCTGATTATACCCGGAATAACCATCCAGAAGACAAAAATACTCATGACCCGCCAATCTGTCAAGCATTTGATCAATAAATGGAAGGGGGAAGTGATCCTTCCTTGTGGCTTTGTTCAATTTTCTATAATCCATGCATACTCTCCATCCTGTAACTGTTCGAGTAGGGATGAGCTCATTCTTTTCATTTGCGACCACAGTGATACCTCCCTTCTTAGGTACACATTGTACGGGGCTCACCCACGAGCTGTCAGAAATAGGATAAATGATGCCTGCATCTAGCCATTTCAGAATTTCTTTCTTCACCACCTCCTTCATGATGGGATTCAGTCTTCGCTGCTAGTTCCACAGTTGGCTTACTACCTTCCTCTAGCAGAATTTTATGCATACAATATGAAGGACTTATCCCCTTGATGTCTGCTATGGTCCATCCTATAGCCGATTTGAATTTTCTCAAAATCCTTAAGAGCTTGTCTTCCTCACTACCTGAAAGGTCAGATGAAATAATAACAGGTAACGTAGATGAATCACCTAAAAAAGCATACCTCAAGTGTTCAGGTAATGGCTTGAGCTCCAAGGTAGGTGCTTCCTCTATTGATGGTTTAAGCTTCCCATCAGCGTTCTTGAGGTCAGAAGTACCAAGAGATTCAAATGGTATGTCTAGCTTTTGCTTCCAGGGAGAAGCGTTCAGATATTGTAATTGCTCGTTGCTATCTTCATCATCGCTGTCAAAATCCCCCACTAAGGCCTTTTCCAATGCATCAGACATTAGCATGTGATCGAGTTCCGAAGTAACCGCAGAATCAATCACATCCACTTTTAAGCACTCCTCATCTTCTATAGGGAATTTCATTGCCTTGAATACGTTGAAGGTCACATCCTGATCTTGGACCCGCATAGTAAGTTCACCTTTTTGCACATCTATCAAGGTACGGCCAGTAGCCAAGAAAGGCCTTCCCAAGATTATGGGAATCTTCTTATCTTCCTCAAAATCCAGAATAACAAAATCTGCTGGAAAGAAGAGCTTATCCACCTTGACGAGCACATCCTCAACTATGCCCCTTGGGTAAGTAATGGAACGGTCAGCCAATTGTAGCGACATGTATGTGGGTTTTGGATCAGGCAGATCCAGCTTTTTAAAGATCGACAACGGCATCAGATTAATGCTTGCTCCCAAATCACAAAGGCACTTGTCAAACGTCAGATTGCCAATTATGCAAGGAATGGTGAAGCTTCCTGGATCTTTCAGTTTTGGTGGTAACTTTTGTTGCAGAACAGCGCTGCATTCTTCCGTGAGAGCAACGGTTTCAAGGTCATCCATTTTCACCTTCCTTGAAAGAATAGTCTTCATAAACTTCGCATAACTAGGCATTTGTTCCAGAGCCTCAGCGAAAGGTATATTGATGTGAAGTTTCTTGAACACCTCCAGAAACTTCCCGAACTGTCTATCCAGCTTTTGTTGCTGCAATCTCTTAGGAAAAGGTGGTGGAGGATAGAGCTGTTTCTCCCCTGTATTAGCCTCAGGCAGAGTGTGTTCAACAGTAGTCTTCCTTGGTTCCGCCGCTTTCTCCTTTTGCTTAGATTCTTCACCTCTAATTTCAGCTTCTACTTCTTTTGCCTTTTCAGCATCAGCTACTTTTCCAGACCTTAAGGTAATAGCCTTGACTTGCTCTTTAGCTTCCTTCCTGCCTGGTACTTTCGTGTCACTGGGAAGAGTGCCAGGTTGACGATTGAGCACTGCATTGGCTAATTGACCGATTTGATTTTCCAAGGTCTTGATAGAAACCGCCTGACTCTTGCACAACAACTTAAGTTCCTCAAAATCAGCACTAGTGGGTGCAGCTGTACTTCCCTGTTGAGGATATGATTGCCTTGTAGCATACTGCTGTGGTTGCTGGAATCCAGGTGGGTTAAACTGTTTACTCACTCCTTGCTGATATGGTGGCTGAATAGCATTCTGATTATTCCCCCAGCTGAAATTTGGATGATTTCTGTTGTTAGGATGATAGGTCGCTGGCACAGGCTGCTATTGTCACTGATAATTATTCACATACTGAACAGATTCATTTACAAGAGAACACTGATCCGTAGCATGAGAACCTGCACAAAGCTCACAAACCATAGCTATTTGATTAACTCCATACGTAGCCAGAGAATCAACCTTCATTGATAGCGCTTGGAGCTGGGCTGCAATAGTGGTGGCTGCATCAACTTCCAGAATACCTGCTACTTTGCCTGACGTCATCCTCTGAGTTGGGTTTTGATGCTCATTTGCAGCCATCGTCTCGATAAGATTATACGCCTCAGTATAGCTTTTAGCCCATAAGGCGCCTCCAGCTGCTGCATCGAGCATGGGCCGAGATTGGGCCCCCAAACCATTATAGAAACCAGTGATCACCATCCAATCCGGTATTCCATGATGTGGACATTTTCTCAACATTTCCTTGTAGCGTTCCCAAGCCTCGCACATAGATTCTGTAGGTTGCTGCGCAAACTGAGTAAGAGCACTCCTCATAGCAGCAGTCTTTGCCATTGGATAAAACTTCACCAGAAACTTTTGCGCAAGATCTTGCCACGTAGTGATGGACCCAGCTGGTTCAGAATGTAACCAGTCTTTAGCCTTATCCCTCAGTGAGAATGGGAAAAGCCTCAACTTGATAGCCTCATCAGTCACGCCATTATACTTAAAAGTGCTGCAGATCTCGACAAAATTCCTTATGTGCATGTTGGGGTCTTCAGTTGCCGCTCCTCCAAAAGAAACAGAATTCTGCACCATCTGAATAGTGCCCGGCTTGATTTCAAAGGTGTTAGCTTGAATAGCCGGATGAAGGATGCTTGACTGAATGTCATCAATTTTAGGCCGAGAAAAATCCATAAGAGCTGGATCAGCTTGAACAATACGATCTCCCATGTTTACTGGTTCTTTCTGCTCTGTTCCTGAATCCGAATCCTCAAAATCTAACTTCTCCGGAATATCAAGAACTTCGTCTGTCTCCTCAGCTGTATCTAAAGTCCTCTTGCGAGCACGAGAACGAGTTTGCATAAACGCTTGCTAAAGTACCTGAAACACAACCGAAAAGAGTAAGTAACTACTACGTCCTAATCACTGAGTCCTAATGACCAATGATGGTAAGTACATAAACTAAACAAATACGCCGAGTCCCCGGCAGCGGCGCCAAAAACTTGTTAGGGCGAAAACACGCGCTAATATTCACGCAAGTATACACATTCACAAGTAATATAGAATATTTTCTAGTTCGTTCCCTCAGAGACTCAGACTAAATTATTGTCTAATTAAACTCACTCACCAATGTATGATTACTTCTCAATGTTAAGATAATAACACTTAAAATTGTTGATTAAATATTAACTATAGTTAACTACTTAATTAACCACTTAACTAACACTTCAATTTATCAATAATAAAACACTCATGAGATCACAACTTCATTATTACTTCCTTCTATAGCCATTGTTATTACCTTTAGCATGTGACAGTGATGATATTAATCGAATAACACAAAACTGATAAAAGCCAACTTTCATTGTACTAATACCATTCTACCAAGCATCCACAATTAAGATAGAAGTTGAATAGTCATCAATTATGTTGAGTTCCTATATGTCTACAGAAATTGACAACACAACGATTTAAGCTCAAGTTATTCCTTTTGATTACATAGGGCAAATAAAACTGTTAGAGTTACCCACTAATCATGCTCAACGTACATGAACCTATGCTAGCATGGCAAGTTCTAAATCTCAAGATCCACCGTCGCTTCACAAGAGATTAACACCCTATCTTATATGTTAGCGACGCACATAAGACGAATACGCACAACCAATACTAGATATCATGCAATCATCACACACTAAAGTATTAAACAATTAACTAAAGAATTCCATAATAAATCCGTTGCAACCCCATGATCACGATTAGCCCATAACAGAACTTATCACCATCATGGGTTCATATGAAATCATGATAAACAAACACAAGAAAATAATAACTAACTAATTATATTAAAACAGAGTACGTCACAAGAGTAAATAAGTCAAAGCAAGAAAACTAGCATCCAACGTTACAACGAAACAAGAATCACAAGAATATATGCTCCCTCTTCGTTGTGGTGTGCTAAATCGGTCTTCTTCCTTATCTCCTTTGCTTCTTGCGTAAAACACAATCTAAAACATAATCCCCTTAATACTCTCTGTGAAAACGTCTCAAATCTACCTATATACTAGTCCCATAAAACTCAGATTACATAGAAGTTGGAAGCCAAACAGAAGTAGAAGTCTAAAATAATTTATCTTTTTCCCCGACCCTGCGCGGCCGCTCAGCATAGCTGCGCGGACGCGCAGGTTGCTGCGCGGCCGCTCAGCATTGCTGCGCGGGCGCGCAGGCCTCTTCTGGAAAAAATCCAGGTTTGCTCCGTTTCTTCGCCGTAATCTCCCCATTCCTTTCCTCTCGCAATGGTGAACACATGCCAAGGCTTATTCTTGATGATTCCTCCCCCGAAATGCAACTAATACCCTGAAATGCATAAACACTAGAAAAACGCATCAAATACACAAAATACTTGATTTCAAGACACCAATTTAAGCCATTTTAAGACGTTCTAAGTGGTATAAAATGCCACTTATCAAGTAATTTATTGAATAACTATTAGATATATACATTATCAAGATGTCTAGCATATAAATAAACGAGACCAACATAATTTACTCGAAAATATAATAAATAATAATTTACATACACACATGTGACTTTATCTTTTCCAATATTAAATGCTTCCATTTTAATAGTGTATTTCAGAGTTATTATATTTTTATCGTAGGGAACCCGCAGCCGCTACCATTCGGGTGCGTACAGAGTAAACCCCACGGACTCACTCAATAGCCTGCAAAATCATGTAAACCAAGGTAAACCGCATTTAAGCGATATGCTCTGACTCAGGAGGCATAATCATAAATTCTCCTCCCGTGAGATTCTAACCTGTGACCAAGAGAATAAAGAAGCAATATTTATGAATAGGATTTTTTACCCTCTTGGGATAGTGAGAGATAATTTGTTTTGAAAAAAAAATGTAAATTTTGTATAATTGTTAGGAAGAATTATTTTATACTAAAATTATAACAAAAATTTACCATATTATCGATCACAATTATGTTTTGTTTCCCAATATTATAGACCATACTGCCGATTACAATTATGTTTTGTTTCCGAAAATTATAATTTATGTTTGTCTAAGCCCAAATCTTATTAGGGTGTGTTTGTTAAAATTAAAACAAACAAATTTTCTCAAATATAATTAAATTTGGAAATAAACTTAAATGTGTCATTGGTAACTTGACAATTTAGGAGGATATTATTGTGAAATTTGCGTAAATACAAGAGATTCGTTATTATTAATTCATTTGTAACCAATAATTCATGACATGAGTCGTTTAAGATTCATGTTGAGTATCAATTTGATTCCTCGACATTATCTCTTCTACATATATTCGGAGAACATGGTGATAATATTCATGAGAGCACATCACCTTACCACTATACCACACTTTACCTTAAGTTTTCTATCATACACATAATATGTAAGTGTCGTAAATAGCTATAATTTTTTTAACTTTAAACACGATAACTAAAATATTTGTAGACTTAGTTTTGAACAATTGAATTTGAGATATAAAGTTAAACATAGTCCATAAACGGATCATTCCCTTATTTATTAAATAATTTTTAATTTGAAAAGTATGTCTCATACATTTTTAATATATATTTTTTAATAAAAAATAAATTGTACACATAATTAATTTTTTTATATGTTGAAAAGAGATACACTTATATAAATAATATATATGTGTACTACATATTTAGATAAACTATAATTAGCGTATTTTGATTTATTTAGAATTCAAAATTAGAACTTGACCCATTTTTCAAAAAATACTCCAAATTTGACTAAATGACCTGCCTGTAAATACACGTCACTACCTATATTTAATTTAAATTACGAGTCTAGCAACAAAGAAAATTTTGTGATATCTTATGTTGGTAAAAATTAATATGTTTGAGGTCTTTATAGAATCAAGTCAATTGATAATATGTATCAAAATTACTAGTTTCACAATCAGAATTTTACCCATTTTGAAAAAATACTCGAAATTTGACTACATGACCCTGCCGAAAATACATCATCACTATCTAGGTTTAATAAATTTAAATTATGAGCTCGACGAGAATATCTTACCAATAAGGATAAATTTTATAATATCTTATATTAATAAAAATTAATATTTTTGAGGTCTCTATACAATCAAGTCAATTTATATTTTGTATCAAAATTACTATCTGACTGGTTTTACATTACTACATCTGAAACTTGAACCAATATTTAAATATATTCAAAATTTGACATGAGATGTCACAAGTTCTGTTAAAACTACGAAGATATACTAAATCGATTTATTTATTAACGTGTCACTTTAAAAAAATTAGGTTTAAAATATTATTTAGTGATTGCAAATTTATAAAGAGGTGCTCCCAAAGTCCTATTTTTTTATTCTCTTTGAAACAAATTAACTACAACTATAAAGTAAAATTAATAATTTTCATTATTTGAAAAATGGTCAGACATTTAATGGTTCTTCATATAAAATAGTTTATTTATTGCATTTTTTAATGAAAGATATGTTTGTATTCAAATATTTGTGAGACAAATCCTAAATTTTATATTATTCAATTTGATATGGTTATTATAAGTAATCATATACAAAAGTCCATTTTTTGTTGAGTTCTGAAGTCCAAAATCCTAACTTTATTTTACAATCCAATCTAATGGTTCAGGTTTTATGTTTCTAATATTTTAAAACTAAAATAATAAGCTACATAATATAAATGTGTGTTATGGTGTTATATTATTAATGTTCAGCAAGTTGAATATTTACGTGTTCTAAAACGTGAATACGTATGTTCTTCAAACTGATCATGTTCTATAAAATCATATGTTCTGCAATGTTCAACTTGTAAAATTTATGAGATTTGCAAGATATTTATTAAAATAGTGATATTTGTAGAGCATGATTCACATTATAATATATTTTATAAAAAAATTTATACAATTTTATTTGCAAAACATATATGGACTCTCGTACTCTACTAAAAATAAGGACTCAATTGAACTTAACTCATATATATATATATATAGGGTCTTACTCCATTGAGAACCTTTTTTTGGTGAGATATGAGATCTAATCTTAACCATAAAAATTTAAATCTATTTTTAATCTAGACCATTCATTTTAAATCTCATCATCTTCTCCAACCAGCATCTCTTCCATCTTCTTCTTTCTACTTACCACCCACCACCACCTCCAACCACCGGCAACCACCATTTCCGGCCATCACCACCTCCGACGATCACCAGAAAATCACCACCGGCAAATAAAAAATCACCACCGGAAAATTAGAAATCACCATCAAAAAATAAAAAATCACCGCAACCGACAACCGATAAACAAAAAATCGCCTCCGGAATAAACAAATCACCACAACGAACCACTGCCTATACCTACCAGATCCACCACAAGCTCAATTCTTCAACTCCGATCACCACCATTATAACAAAAATCATCATATTCAACTATAAACACCACAATCAAATCCACCATGTCATCATCACCACCACAAACCATAAATCACCACCAGAAAATCATCATCACCACCGTCTCTGACCAACAATTTCATCCACCACCTCTAAATTACCACCATTATACAAAAATCATCACCATATTCTTATAAACATCACCAAATCATATATTAATCACCACTTTCCTCTGCTCCTAACTTCATCTTCTCGGACTTATACCACCGGCATCACCGCCACCATTACCACCGTCTACATACCACCAACACCATTTACAAACCCTCCAGATCCGAAAATAATCACCAATTACACAGAAAAATTAATAAAAATGAACTGAATAACATGCTACATGATTTGGAATCGAAACTATCCTTCGGGAAAGGAACAAAATACGACTCAATCGCCGGAAAAATAATGGGACTCCGACCACCGATCGTTTTAGATGGAGAGAGAGAGAGAAAGGGAGGGAGGGAGGGAGGGAGAGGATCTGATTTTTCCGGTTTCAGTAGTGGTGGTTGGGGGCGATGGCAGTTGGTGGTGATGGTTGGTGGATGGCTGATGGGTGTGTTGGGTAGAGAGGTGGATGAAATATATGAAGGTTAAAATAAAAATTAAAATGTGTGGTTGTGATTAGATTTAGGGATAAAAATGAGTGGCTGAGATTAGATCTCATATCTCATTTTAATTGAGGTTTTCATTTGAGCAACTCCCTATATATATATATATATATATATATATAGGGTTTTGGTCCACAACCCCAGGTGGTTGTAGTAACCACCTGATGCCCCGCACTGTTTCATTGCAGCAGAACTCCAGCAATGAGACATTACGGGAGTTACCTACTACAATGAAATAATACGGCAGGATTACTGTTTTTATTTAATTTCTAAAATAACAAAAAACTATATTTTAATGAATTAATTTTTTTTCGATTATAACGGAGTTAGAAAATATATAATTAATTTTAAAAACCATTTGTTCTATATTTTCTAATTTTATTACTACTTCCCATTTATTATCAATTGTATAATGAGTTAAAAATTTAAAAATAAATTAGATATATAATCGGAAAAATAATTAAAATATTAGTTTTAATGAAAAAAATAAAAAAACCTAAGATAATAACTTAAATGTATGAATAAAGTATTGCAAGTATGATTGTTTATTGATCGAAAGGTGTGGTCTTCTCTAAAACTATTTTGAGTAAATTCTAATCAAACTATTTTAGTTTAAATTTTAAATATGTCAAAATTATGTATAATAACACATTTGTACTCCTTAATGAAGTTATGATGAATTAAATATTTTTTATAAATAATTTTAATTTTAAAAAAACAAATGAGAATAAAATAATAATAATAAACCCTCCCGCACTCATTGCGGGAGGTGTTCAGCCCAGCCCCAACATATATAAAATATTGCAGCCACCTACAACAAAATTTCATTGCACTAGCCGCAATGAAACAATGCTACAGGTGGCAAATGTTATATTTTTTTATTTGTTACGAAAAAATGTTTAGCATTCTGGGGGCTCAGTTGTTTTATATTTTTTTATAGGTAACGAAAAATTGTTAAAATTTCATTTTTTTTAGTTTTCCAAATTTTCAATTTTTAGAATTATATTCGTTTACTATAAATTAAAAATTGATAAACTAAATTGGACAAGTACAAAAAAAATAAAAAAACATAAAACTAACAATATTAAAAAAAACATAAAACTCACAATATTCTATTATGATAAAAATTCAAAAATAATATTTCGAACAAATAATTAAAAAATACTTTTCCACTCAAAAATTTTAAATTCAATATTAAATTTAAATATTTTAGTTTAAAATATTAATTCAAAAATATCAAAATATAAGTTCGAAAAAATATTTAAAAATTCATTTTAACAAAAAAATAAATTAGAAAAATAAAGAGAGTAAGAACCGTTACATTTAAAACAACGTCCTCCAGCAATATTTCATTGCACTAGCCGCAATGAAACAATACTGTAGGTGGCAGAGAGTATTTTTTTTATTTGTTACGAAAAAATATTTAGCATTCCGGGGCTGAGTTGTTTTATATGTTTTTATAGCTAACGAAAATCGATAAAATTTCATTTTTTCTAGTTTTCCACATTTTTAATTTTTAGCATTATATTCGTTTACTATAAATTAAAAATTGATAAATTAATTGGACAAGTACAAGAAAAATAAAAAAAAAACAAAAAACTTACAATATTAAAACAAACATAAAACTCACAATATTCCGTTATAATAAAAATTCGAAAATACTATTTCAAACAAATAATTAAAAAATACATTTTCATTCAAAAATTTTAACTTCAATATTAAAATTTAAATATTTCAGTTTAAAATATTAATTCAAAAATATCAAAATATAAGTTCGAAAAAATATTTAAAAATTTATTTTTAACAAAAAAAATAAATTAAAAAAAATAAAGCGAGCAAAATCCGTTACATTTAAAACAACGTCCTCCAACATTGTTTCATTACACTACCCGCAATGAAACAATGCTAAAGGTGGCAAAGTTTTTTTTTTGTTACGAAAAAATATTTAGCATTCCGGGGGCTCAGTTGTTTTATATTTTTTTATAGGTAACGAAAAATTGATAAAATTTCATTTTTTTTGACTAAAAGCTGGAAGTTTTATTCATTACTAGATTCCAACAAAATACAATCAAGAAATTCCGTAGGAATATTAGCCCTACTAAAACTACGATCAGGATAACATTATATTCATTTACTATAAATTAAAAATTGAGATATTAAATTGGACAAGTAGAAGAAAAATAAAAAAAACATAAAACTCACAATATTAAAAAAACATAAAACTCACAATATTCCGTTATGATAAAAATTCGAAAATATTATTTCGAACAAATAATTAAAAAATACTTTTCCACTCAAAAATTTTAAATTCAATATTAAATTTAAATATTTTAGTTTAAAATATTAATTCAAAACTATCAAATATCAGTTCGAAAAAATATTTAAAATTCATTTTTAACAAAAAAATAAATTAGAAAAAATAAAGCGGGCAAGAACCGTTACATTTAAAACAGCGTCCTCCAGCAATGTTTAGCATTCTGGGGGTTGAGTTATTTTATATATTTTTTATAGCTAACGAAAAATCGAATTTTTTTTATTTTTTTTAGTTTTCAACATTTTCAATTTTTAGCATTATATTCGTTTACTATAAATTAAAAATTGATAAATTAAATTGGACAAATACAAGAAAAATAAAAAAAATAAAAAACTCACAATATTAAAAAAAACAAAAAACTCACAATATTCCGTTATAATAAAAATTCGAAAATACAATTTTGAACAAATAATTAAAAAATACATTTTCATTCAAAAATTTTAAATTCAATATTAAAATTTAAATATTTTAGTTTAAAATATTAATTCAAAAATATCAAAATATAAGTTCGAAAAAATATTTAAAAATTCATTTTTAACAAAAAAAATAAATTAGAAAAAATAAAGCGAGCAAGAACCGTTACATTTAATACAACGTCTTCCAACATTGTTTCATTGCACTACCCGCAATGAAACAATGGTACATGTGGCAAAGGTTTTTTTTTGTTACTAAAAAATATTTAGCATTCCGGGGTCTCAGTTGTTTTATATTTTTTTATAGGTAACGAAAAATTGATTAAATTTCATTTTTTTTAGTTTTTCACATTTTTAATTTTTAACAATATATTTTTTTACTATAAATTAAAAATTGATAAACTAAATTGGACAAGTACAAGAAAAATAAAAAAAACATAAAACTCACAATATTAAAAAAACATAAAACTCACAATATTCCATTATGATAAAAATTCGAAAATACTATTTCAAACAAATAATTAAAAAATACTTTTCCACTCAAAAATTTTAAATTTAATATTAAATTTAAATATTTTAGTTTAAAATATTAATTCAAAAATATCAAATATAAGTTCGAAAAAATATTTAAAAATTCATTTTTAACAAAAAAATAAATTAGAAAAAATAAAGCGGGCAAGAACCGTTACATTTAAAATAGCGTCCTCCAGCAATGTTTAGCATTCTGGGGGTTGAGTTATTTTATATATTTTTTTATAGTTAACGAAAATCGATAAAATTTTATTTTTTTTTAGTTTTCCACATTTTTAAATTTTAGCATTATATTCGTTTACTATAAATTAAAAATTGATAAATTAAATTGGACAAATACAAGAAAAAATAAAAAAAATAAAAAACTCACAATATTAAAAAAAACATAAAACTCACAATATTCCGTTATAATAAAAATTCGAAAGTACTATTTCGAACAAATAATTAAAAAATATATTTTCATTCAAAACTTTTAAATTCAATATTAAAATTTAAATATTTTAGTTTAAAATATTAATTAAAAAATATCAAAATATAAATTCCAAAAAATATTTAAAAATTCATTTTTAACAAAAAAATAAATTAGAAAAAATAAAGTGGACAAATATTGTACTCCAGCAATGTTTCATAAAACAATGCTGTAGGGGCTGATCCAAGATTTCAATGCCACCTGGAGCTGTGGAAGTGCACCCATATTTATAATTAATCTCTTTGGTTTAGGATAAAATATCTGCAATTGTATTTCACTTCATCAATATTCTGACCTATTTAGAATGCCGAGGTAGAAGATCATTCACAAATCACAATTTGTGAACTCTGTGATTGTTCATTGCTAAAACAATGTATTACCTAGGACTAAGAGTCAACGATAATCCTTATCCTATGAAAATAAAAATGCTAACTATTCTGATCCAATTTGGTTTTGCAGAATCTGAACATAAAAAACAAACTAAAAACTAATGAAATCGGGTTCAAATCTCAAACAATGCCAAAATCATTGTTGTTCACCCTATGTTAGAAAAATATGGGTGTAAGTTCTATATTGTTAAGTCATATTTTGAGTATCATGACTAAAAGATGTGTGAGATATGATGATATTCTCTTAATAATGGAAATTATTATTTTTCACTAGAATTTGACTCAAATATTATGACATAAATTAATTTGAATTTGTTTCAGATAACTGATATTGTGTATGTCTTGATATATTTAATCTGATTCTGTTTCAGATTATTTATGTAATAGAGTATCTTGCAAGTATTACACTGATTCCATAATTAATAATATTTAATTATGAAAAAGAGTAGTGCACAAGTCTATCTACACCTATATATAAACCTCTAGGGCGTTAGGGTTAGATACACCAAAAAAACACATTCCCCTCTAAACACAAAACCCAACCTCTCTCTCCTCCGGTGATAATTTCTTACTCTGTTTCAAACTCGCTGAGAGTGCTGTTCTACATTACTGCAATCCGTTTTATCCTGTGAGGCTTTTCGCTCGCACACGACGGTGAGGGCTAATAAGCTTTAAGGAGACAATTCTGCACTGGACTCAGATTATATCCTTCTCTCCACTTTTTTTGTTACTCTATTTTTTAATTTTGTTCACGCACACACATATTGGTTTGTTTCTGTTGTGCATATGTTGTGTACTTGATGATTTCATAAACAAAACATCTAAGTAGATTTTACTTAGTGAAATTATGTAGCACTCGACGGATAAGAATTATAGTCCCGATGGATAACTCATTATAGTCCCGACGGATGATTAACTTATTATCCATCGAGTGAGTAGCTTATGTAATAATAAGTTTGTAGCACAGTTATGTATGCACCTTTGTATAGAATCCGTAGTAGCATATAAGTCATGTTGACTTTAACTAGATATGTAGAATAGGTTGATTAATTGTACATAAATGATGTCTTGTAATTCTGCATAAGTGAAATAGAGTCAAGTGCCAAAATAGCTACCGACAGATGATTAACAAAGCCATCGGCGGCTGATCAAATGACTATCAACGGATGTTTAATATAGCAGTCGACGGATGATCAATTAAACCATCAACGGATGTTCTGAAAGTCGACGGATGATCATATGAAGAATTCAAACAGCAGTTGAACAGTGAAAGCTGACACACAGCCGTCGAGATGTATACAAACATACTGTGGAAGCCCTTTAACTGGGTAATAGAGGACGAAAAACAACAAAGCTTAAGACTGATAGTTTTTATATTTGTTCAGTCTTTTTGACTTTTTAATCTTGGTATTATATAAACCAAGAGTGTAGCAAATAGAAAAATAACTGAGATAGCTGAGAAACACAAAAACAGAGAAATCTTTGTAAGCAGAATCATTAGCATTTCATGTATTCTCAGCAGTTCCATTTGTAAGCAGCTGTGAGCATTCCTGCACACAGAGTCCTCTCGATATATTATATATATCTCTGGTGGAATTGTTTAAATCCACCAGAAAGTTTTTAAAGACTCTTGTTTTTAATTACTTATGTTTTGATTCAATTAAGTTTCTATTCCGCATTGTGCTAATCAAAACATTATATCTATATTCGAGTTGAACATTTTATTTCGAGAAAAAGGTTCAAGAATTCCATTCAACCCCCCTTCTATAATTCTTGCTATATTGTTAAGGGAATAACAATTGGTATAAGAGCAAGCTCTTAATCTACAAAGAGTTTAAAGATCAAAACAATTCAGCAAGATGAACAAGAAAGATGTTGGAGTCAAGATTCCTTTTCTTGATAAAGATAATTACCATCATTGGAAGGTAAAGATGCATCTTCATATGCTTTCTCAAGATGGGGCCTATGTGGACTGCATAGAAATAGGCCCTCATGTTCCAATGAGAGCTGCAA
>NW_027417898.1:0-114872 GCF_009905375.1 Apium graveolens | reverse complement strand
TCTCATCAAAACGTTTATTAAAACCAACACTACTACTTATCTCCTACACTGATCTGGTAACTCAAAACTCTCTTCTGGGAGGGATGAACACTCTTGGTATAAGAGGTCCCACTGCTTGACTCGCTTCTTGATTATGCAGGTTCTGATGGAGTTCATTCTCTACCTCGACTGAAAAATAAATACGAATAACATAAAAGGGGTGAGCTAAAAATTGCTCAACAAGCCTGCAATAATATATGTGGTAACAAGAGAAAATAAATGAATCGAATTCTGATGGTTTGAACAACCATTTGTATCTGTATGGAATAATAAAGTCCATTACTGGCGAGTGCCAAATGATGGGACTGGAATAAGAACTAACTATGCACTATAACCTGCTGATCAGTCAGGATATAGTGCAGATCTATACCCAACTGCATAGACCCAACCAACATAGGGTACTCAGACAACTACGGCCTATTAATTAATGGTCTGGGTAAACCCAGTCTGTATCGTAACCATCCAGTCCAAAGTTGAGCATCCGGAACATCGGAATGCTTTCGATGTATCCCAACACAGGATATCATAATATATGTAACAAGGGTGAAATATTGGAATATCACTGCAGAAATTGTACTTTTACTACAAATAATTTACCTACCATTATCTATTGGTAGTTAAAAACTACCTTTACCTACACATTTATAATTGTAGAATTTAATGGTGTATAAAAGTAAAATACTCAACTTACTTATATGTGCAACGTTATCAACCAAATTTGACGCTGGTAACCAGTGATGAGGACATTACCTGTCACTCTTCCTTTACCTACACATTACGTGTCACTCTTCCCTTCATAAATATCTTCCGTTATAATCATGTTTTTTAATTTTTTAATTTTAATTTTTTAAACAAACTTAAAAATAATATGTAATTTTATTACGTAATATTATTTTAATTAAAATATTCAAGCAAGTTCACTTTCATATTTTTTTGTCTGGTTTATATTTAAAATTATCAATTAACACAAATACTGTTATTAGTGTCGCATCATGATATCATGAGTTTATCTATTTTATATATTTAAAATTTTAGAAATTCTTTTTATAAATAATTAAAAAAAAATTTAAATAAAATTTTTAACGAATAAAACTTTTAAACAAATTATGTATCCTACAATTCTAACTAAAATACAAAATTCTACTCTATCCTAAAATATATGCATATTAATCATTGCAAGAACGTTATATTGAAATTAAACTAATGATTCTCAAAAATAAACATAAGACACAAATAGTATTGTACATTCGAACATTTAGAACTAGAATTTACAATAAATTATTAATCTTATATAAAATTACAAATTTATTTTTTCATAGTATTAAAATAGTAAACAAATATATAATTATAAATAAAATAAAATAAAATTTTACAAAATTTTGTAAATATAGTTATGTATATTACATCTTTTTGTGTAAGAAAATTCTTCAAATTTTTACAAATATAAAATAAGCTAATTTATTTTATTCTAAGGTAAATAATACTTTTTGGAGATAAATTCATTCCCATAAAAAATGAGTGAATAAAGAAGATATTGTTATGCACATAATGGGTGGCATGGTATTCGCTAACAGTTGGGTTGTTTCACAAAGGAAGAGGTGTATTTATTTAGACTAGTAATATGATGATATAAGCGGAGTAGTAGTTTCGTGCCAATATGGATCTCAAATCTCTCTCCAGTCTCCTTGGACACAGGTATCAAGTTTTAGCTTACCACGTATATTTTCATCCATCTATATTTTCTTAAAATATAAATACATGTTGATTATTATATATCAATATATGTATATGTATTGGTTAGTGTGCGTCTAATGTTCTAATGCTTGTTGACTTTCAGAATTGATAAAAGTGAATGCTTCAAAGAGATTCCTCGTTTTACAAATTACAATGGTGGTTTTGAGTACTGATCTTGTCCCCCGAAACAAAGCTATACTCGGGTTGGAGTAATAACACAGAATATATTTTTGAAGATAAGAAAGTTACTCTCATGTATCAAACATCCAGAATGTGTGGGAAATATTCGTTCTAAACTACCAACCGATTAATTAATTTGGAGGTGTTCCATTTCTACCTTTTAATTGCATTTATTTGTCTCTAATTTCATTAATCCACAATTCAAGGAAGTTTGAGTAGTGAATTTTAATGTTGGTTTCTTTACAGGAATCATGACGGAAAATTCCTGGATAAATAGAAGTCTTGAAGAGTGATAGTTATCTCAAATGAAAATGGTCCGAGCTTACTTGCTCATTCTAGTTCATGAAAGATATGCAGATAATGCCTAATAGAATTTGAAGATTGAATTGTATTATTTTATTGTAAATCTTTAAATTCTATTCCGTGCGTACATTTTACATGTTAATAAATTATTTCATGTTTTTTCAAATTTACACATTTCAATTTTATGTATTTAATATTAAAGTTAATTGAAAGAAAACAATTATATATCATGGCCCTAATCTCGGACACGAATTGACTTTTTCCGGACCACTCATGTTACAAACTTCTAAAACTATGTGGATCACTCGTGAGCCACCACATGGGTTTTCAACGTGGAAAATAACTTATTGCAATATACTTGTGACATGTCATCGATGACTCATCTTTCATGATTTGGAAAAGTAGGGGACCACTTTATATTTTACCTACCAATTGATAAATGTAGGTAAAGACTAATTTCTCCACCAACCTTTACCTACCAATCGCTACCAAATATTTTATTAGTGGGTAAAACTCTTTACCTACACATAAAGTATTTTTACCTACCTTTATAAATGTGTAGGTAAACGCCAAATTTCTTGTAGTGTATGAATAGAAGGATTCAATAAATTGGGAGAAATTAAGAATCGAACATGAAATAGAAACAAGAATCAATAACTGTGTATCAGTGTATATGAACAAGAATTATCAATGTATAATTGATATGAAAAGTAGGATATATTTCACTATTCTGAATTTAGAATAGGGGAAAAAATTTGCCTGGCGCGTACTTAACCTGGTTCAACACACCGTCTTCGGTCTCCTAGCTTGATCTGCCTTGCCGATACTGATTCAGTCATGGAAAGGCAGTCGTTTAGATAACTTACTACATACAGCGTATCTCAAATTAATACCACGTAACCCTAATAATCTACCCATAGCATTTCTATCTGACTCGCGTATATAAATATATAGAATTATATAACACATAAGGTTCACATAATCATGTAAAGCACATAGCATATAAGGTACATAATTGATTTTAATCTCATAATTATTTTTTAGAATCGATACTAGACTTATACCCATATTAACTAACCCTATTTGATTTTATTTATAATTTTTCGGGATTTATTTGACCCGATTCTACCTATATTAGGGCCCTATAAACCTTTAACTATCACAAGACGACTTTTCTTTCGGAAGAAATTATTATTTACAAATATTTTTATTGATTTTTTTTCATTTTTCTGAATATAGGGGTCTTCGTTTCACTCAAATCGGAGTAAACAGTTTAATTATTATGAATTAAACAAGATTTAATTAATTAATAATTAATTATAAATATTTAATTATAATTAAATAATGCCTTAATTATATTTTTAAATAATTATTTAATAATTATTATATTTAAAATTATTATTCCCTAATTATTAGGATTAATTATAATTATTTACAAATATTATCACTTACTTGATTAGATCAATTATCTAGAAATAAATAATCGATGCAACTAACGGTACGTTATTCATCGAATAAGTAATTATTATTTGCAACATAATCTAACTCAACGATCAACTACTCGTATAAATACGAGCTACTCGCATTCCTCGTATACCTATCAACTTATTATTACTGATAATTATAATTTATCACCACTTATACGATTAAATCGATCATCTGTATTTAACTATTCGATTCGAATAATTTTTACGATATTCCTCAAATAATTAACTATCGCCTCTAATAATAATAATAATAATAATAATAATAATTATTATAATTATAATCCAACGTATCGTTCACTTTTCACATAGGTACGAGTTATTCATATTATAGAACTAATTATCACATCTTTAATCGTATTATTCATTATTTTTAATCCTTATTTATTAATTAACTACCTAATTATTAATTAATAAATAACTAATAAATAATTAGATAAATAATTAAATAATCAATCAAATAACTAATTTCAAAATTTTAAATTATTAAAATAATTCTGAAAGTATTAATAATATTTTTCAGAATTAAAACTTATTTTTTATTTAATTTTTAGAATTTTTAAAACTGATTTTTGATTTGTATAAAATAATATTAATTAATTAAAATCCAGAAACACGAAAACGGGGAATGGAATCTGGTTTTGAAGATCAAACCCAGGACGAATTCCGGGTTGAAACCGGGTCGAACCCGGGTCCTAAAGAAACAGCCCAGAACACGGCAACGGTGGCCATTTCTGGCGAGCTTTCCGGCGAGCCTAAACCCCGGCCAAAACGCAATGATTTCGACTCGTTTAAGCTGCAACATCGTTCCTTTCTTCTCTCACCGTACAACCACCCTCTCCATCGCAACCGACGACCACTCCATCCCGTTCTCCGGCCAAAACTCCATTTTTTTCCGATGAACCTCCTCGGAGAATCGTTTCTTACCAAATCGTGAACCAAAATTCACAAAACATATAGGAAATCAAAGCTATAGACTGCTATAATCATTCCCAACAGTTCATATAATCAAAAATATCTAAAATTCTAAAAAAAAATAAATCAAAAACACTAAAACCCATGAACTCGGCACATCGATTTAGGGGTTATAAAATTAAAATTAAAATACCTAATCACTCCTAGGACTACAACAAAATTAACTGCATCAACCAAACAATCAAATGATTCTTCACAATCAAAAACCGAAATTCATGCCAAGAACATAAAATTGATTTTGAGATTAATCGAACCTCAGTTGTGTGATATTAATATCAATAGATTCGTCTCTTCACAAGGATTGTATCGGTTTACTCGAACTTTTACAATGGATTAGTGAATCTCCTAAAATGATGGATTGATCTTCTCCCTCCTCTAAGAACATACTTGTCACCGACACTTTCTAATTTAATTAAACTGATTTTTAATAATTAATTAACTAAAAATTAATATTAATTCAGCTATTTATAGTAGTGAAAATAATACCCCTAAATAAAATTAAGGGGCTAATTACAAACCTAATAAAAATATTTGGCCCCCAATTTTTATAATTTTTGGGTATTAATAATGAATTTTTACATATCCAATAAATACAAAATAAATGCTAAAAATTCCCAATAAATGTGAATATTACAAAAATGCAAAGAATAATGATATATAATAATTTCATGATCATAATAAAATAAAAATGTGATTTTTGTGGGCTTTTGGTACCCCGAAGAGGTCCGGAAAAGTCATCTTTCCGCGAAAAAGGTAAATTTGTAAAACGTTTAGGGGTTCAGAATAGCGATATGATACAGGTCGTTTTGGCCAAATAGGGCCAGGATTTTATTTGAAATACGGGCTTTAAAACTCTATTGAGCTGTACGGGTTTTGATATAAAACATATAACTTATGCATAAAATACTCAATCACATATCTGAATCACATTCTGATCGAAACAGACGACACGTCGCACATAGCAATTAGGGTTTAATGACTCAACACATTTAATCACATAATAATACACATAAATATCTTTATTATAATATAATACGAGCGTAATTTTCTCGGTCGTTTACATTCTCCCCCCTTACCAGGATTCTGTCCTCAAAATCACGCTATGAAAATAACTGAGGATACCTTTCTAACATATCACTCTCAAGCTCCCAGGTTGATTCTTCAACCACGGGTTTTCTCCACAAAACTCTCACTAATGGTAACAAACTTATTTCTTAATACCCTCTCTTGCCGATCTAGAATTTTTATCGCTGTTCTATAAGATAAATCTGCCTGAAGTTCTATTGTGCTCATATTCTATTAATGTCTTGTGTCAGGGTTGTACTTCTTAAGCATAGATACATTGAAACACATTATAAATATGCTCCATATGGGTGGTAAAGCTAATCCGTACGCAACTTTTCGACTTTCTTCAAAATTTTAAGGGTCCGTCGTACGAGGTTTCAATTTTCCCTTGTTACCAAACCTAGTTAATCCTTTCCATGGCGATACGTTTAGCAGTACATGTTCCCCTACTTGATAGTCCCACATCTTTTCTGGATTGATCTGCATATTTATGCTTTCAATTCTGTGCTGCTTCAAGTCGCTTACGGATAAGTTCTACTTTTTCCTTGGTCTGCTGAATCAGTTCTGGACCTTAGAATCTTTGCATTCTCCAACTTCATCCCAACATGTAGGTGATCTACATTTTCTTCCATATAAAGCTTCGTAAGGTGGCATCCCGATACTCGCTTGATAGCTGTTATTGTAAGAAAATTCCACTAGAGAGTAAATATTCGTCCCAATTGCCCTTAAAATCTATCGCGCATACACATATCATCTCTTCAATGGTCTGAATAGTCCTTTCACTTTGCCCTTCCGTCTGTGGATGAGAAGCGGTACTCATGTTTAACTTGGTTCCTAGACATTCTTGGAATTGTCTCCAAAAATCTTGAATTGAAACGGGGATCTCGATCCGATACAATAGATACGGGTACTCCACGACGCATTATGATTTTCCTTGAGATATAAGTGCACTAACTTTGTCCATGTGAAAACCTTTCGTGATCGGAAGGAAATGTGCTGACTTCGTTAATCGATCAATGATAACCCAAATTACATCATGATTTGCCTTTCGTTCCTTGGAATTCCTACTACGAAATCCATAGCTAAGTGCTCCCATTTCCATTCGGGAATATCTAGTGGTTGTAGTACTACGCTAGGGCATTGATGTTCAACTTTCACTCCTTGGCACGTATCACACTACTAACCAATCCCGCTATTTCTTTCTTCATATCTGGCGACCAAAAGTTTTCCTTCAGGTCTCTCTACCTCTTTGTGCTTCCGGGATGAATCGAATATCTTGAGCTATGAGCATCTTGTAAATTTCCGCTTTCAAGTTCCGGTACATTAGGTATCCTAATTCTTGAAGCAACTCGAAAAATTTCTTTGGCATCCTTCTGACTGCTAATCTCTTCTCCTTATAAATTGTTGGTTTTATGATCCATTACTTCTTCCTGACACCTTCTTATCTTCTCCAATAATTCTGGGCTGAAAGGTCATGGCGTAAATCATTTCGGTAGAGCTTTCTGGAACACGAACTGCAATATCCAGTTTATCGAATTCCTTGATTAAATCTTCCGAAGATGTTAACAGGTTCAATCATTCCTTTCGACTCAACGCATCTGCTACTACATTAGCTTTGCCTGGATGATAATTGATTGAAACATTGTAATCCTCTGATAACTCTAGCCAGCGTCGCTGTCGTATATTGAGTTCCTTCTGCTGTTGAAAATATATTTCAAGGTTTTATGGTCCGTGTAAATCCCACATCTTTCGCCGTATAGATAGGGTCTCCAGAGTTTTAGTGCGAATACGATTGCTGCTAGTTCAAGATTGTGCGTCGGATATTTCTGTTCATGTGGCTTTAGTTGTCTAGAAGCGTATGCGATCACGTTGCCATGTTGCATCAAAACACATCCTAATCCTCGATAAGAAGCGTCGCTGTTTATGAGAAATTCTCCTTGATCGTCAGGTAAAATAAGTACAGGTGCGGTTACTAATCGATTCTTCAATTCTTAGAAACTTGCTTCACATTTCTCGTTCCATTTGAACTTTTCATTCTTTCGTGTCAACTTCATCCAATGGGGTGGCTATCTTTGTAAAATCCTTACAAATCTTCTGTAGTAACCTGCTAATCCCAAGAAACTTCGGACTTCCGTTGGAGTCTTTGGTCTTTCCCCAATTTAGAATAGCTTCAATCTTCGCTGCGATCCACTTGAATTCCTTCAACACTGATGATATGTCCTAAAATTGCACTTCCTTCAACAAAATTCACATTTTGAAAATTTCGCATAGAGCTGTTCCTTTCGTTAATATCTCCAATGTCATTCTTAAGTGCGCCTGCATGTTCTTCTTCTGTCTTCGAATAAATCAAGATGTCATCAATAAATACAATATAAACTTATCTAATACTTCTTGAAACTCGGTTCATCAAATCCATAAATGCTGCAGGTGCATTAGTTAATCGAAAAGTCATCACGAGAAATTCATAGTGTCGTATCTCGTTCTGAACGCAAGTCTTTGGAATATCTTCTGCCTTGATCCTTAACTGATGATAGCCTGATCGTAAGTCGATTTTTCGAAAACCATGCTGCTCCTTTCAGTTGATCAAATAAGTCATCAATACGAGGCAAAGGATATTTATTCTTGATAGTTAACTTGTTCATCCCACAATAATCAATACATAGTCGCATGCTACCGTCCTTCTTTTTCACGAACAATACTGGTGCGCCCCATGGGGATACACTCGGCCTTATAATTCCTTTGTCGAGAAGATCCTGCAATTGCTTTGCTAATTCTTTCATTTCAACAGGCGCCATTTGATATGGAGCTTTTGAAATTGGTTCAGTCCCTGGTGCCAAATCAATAGTGAATTTGATTTCTTGATCCGGATGGTAGTCCTGGAAGTTCATCTGGAAAGATATCGGGAAACTCATAAACTACAAGAATATCTTCAATCTTCGGGCTCTCTTTTTTGGTGTCCAACACAGTAGGCTAAGTAAGCTTGACATCCTTGACGTAGCAATCGTTTTGTCTACATTATTGTTAAGAATTCTGCTTTTGTTTTTCACCTTTAAATGTTACCGTTGTATTTTCTTTAGTCTGCAATTTCACCTTCTTATTTGCGCAATCAATCTGACCATTATTACTAGCTAGCCAATCTATTCCTAAAATACATCAAATTCTCCTAACCTGAAAGATATCAAGTCAACTGAGAAATTACATCTTCCTATATCAATATCATAATCTGGACATACTCGATCTACCATAACCTGATAATCATTTGCTAATTTTATGACTAGCACTTCATCTAACAACTGTACCTCATAATCTATCTTAGAAATAAATCTTCAGAAATATAAGATTTCGTAGCTCCTGAATCAATCAATACTTGAGCATTTACGAAATTTACAGGAAGCGTACCTGCAACCACATTCGGACTCTGTACACTTCTTTCATTGGCATGTTGAAAGTCCTTGACCTGGGCTAATTTTGTGGTGGTAGTGGTGGCAGAGGTTAATGCTAAAACCCTTGGAATGCTAGCGGCCATTGTAACTCCTCTGCAGTCCTTAGCGATATATCCTTTTCTTCCGTACTGGAAACAAGTGATCTCTGTCTTTCCCATCGGACATTCTCCACAAATTGTGTCCCTTTTGCTTACACTTGAAACACGTGACATTTGGCTTGTTGCCAATCCCAGTATGCTTCTTACCACATGTTCTTCAATCAGGTATAAAAGGTCGAATAAGTTTCTGCTAATTTGGGGCTGGAAGTCGGTTACCCGTCCTCTGGTTGCCCTGTTCTGGTCTCCTGGCATTACTTTTCCCCGGGCTTGAAATCCCGGCCTTCTGTTGAAATAGTTCTAGGAATTTCCTGGTTCATTCTCTTTCTGAGCTGTTTCACTCTCACCTTCAATGATCACGGCCTTCTGAACAACAGCCGTATAAGTCGTTAGCTCAAATACTGCTACCCTACTATGAATCCATGGATTCAGGCCCTGCTGAAATCTCTTGGCCCGCTTTTCATCCGTATCTACTTGCTCAGGAACGAATCTGGCCAATTCAGTGAACTTGGTTTCATAATCCGGGATCGATAAATTGTCTTGCTTCAGTTCCAGGTATTTAATCTCCAACTGATTCTTCATGTAGCGAGGAAATATTTCTCGGGAAAAGATCAGTGAATCTATCCCAAGTCACAACACTTTCTCCTTCCAAAGCTTTCTTTGATTCCCACCAGTAATTGGCTTCGCCTTTCAAAAAGTAGCTGGCCAAATCCGCTCTTCTGTTCTTCCTCAACTTTAACCAAAGTAAAAGCCTTTTCCATCTCCTTCAGCCAAGCTCTCGCTTTTATAGGATCTATGGAATCGGAAATTCCGGAGGCTTTACCGACTGAAATTGCTTGAAAGTAACTACAGGTGCTGCTGGTGGTACTTGATGTTCTGGATGAGCGGCTTGCTGTAGCATTTGTTGTTGAAACTGCTGTTAGTGCTGTTGCATCTGTTGCTGCCATCATCAGCATCTGCTGTGGCATAAGATGAAATATCTGATCCATATGATTGTTATCATTCTGGCCCTCAGTATTTCCGTTTAGACGAGTCGGGTCTTGCTTTCTTTTGGGTGCCATATTTCTGATAATAAAACAATTGGTTCTTTTAATAACAATTTACTAAACAGGTGATACAGAGTAGAAACAGTCTTATAATTTTAAAACAACGTTTAAAACAGTTTGCTATGGGAAAGAAAACATATTTATCAAATATCTAAAATAAGTGAGTAAAACAGTTGCAATGTTTAAATAAATCATTTTCAAATAATTTTAAATTTTGAAAATATAAAGGGTACAACATGATTGTAAATAAAAAACATTTTTAAAATAGCGACTGTTTAAAACGATAAACTAAATGTACATGCTTAAATGACTGGAAAAATAAAATAAAGAAAACGTGAAAAGGTTCATCTTATAATCTATATATAGGTAGGACACCAGCTGCAGGTGTCAAGCTTGATACAAAAGTCTATAATATGTTAGTCGTTCCGCTATGTTATCAGTCAAAACTAGTAGCTACATCATACAAACTAGTCCTACAATACTACACTGCATCTATCTACAGATAATAGACGAGATACAACCTAGCCACTGTCTGCTGAGATCAGAATCCAGGTGGCACATGGCTCAGCTCCTCCTGCAAAAGCCTCTAATACTGCCTCTGTGAGTTCATCGCCCTGTGATATGCTGCCTCTGTACATATGTCCTGCTGTCTCAAGTCAGTAAACTGCTGAGAACCAGCCCTATGGATCCGGCGTAGTCTCTCTCTCAAGATGTAGTCTGGTCGGAGTGCTCGAACTAGACCGTCCTCCTGTGTCTCAAACAACTCAAAAATCTTCCTACACCGATCCTGCCATCTGACCCTCTCCTCTCTCTCTGACTGGTACCGCTGATATAGAACCGTGCGAGGCTCACGAAGATCTGTACGGGAACTTCGAAAAGGCAATGGTAATGGCTGATCCACCACTACCTCATCCATAAACTCTGGCTGCGGAAATGGTATACCCCGGGCACAGGGGCATAGATAGCTAGTGGTGCAGGAAACAAAACAGGCTGCTCCTGGGGTGCATATACAGGTGGCTCTTACTCTGGCTCCATCTGGGGAATCTCTGGAATCTCAGGCTATGGCACGGAACCTGTGGCTCTAAGTCCTTTCACTGTGGAATGTCAACCATATCAGGAACATCAAACATCGGAAACTCCAAAGGTGGAAAGTCAGGTATCTCTGGCTCAAAATATGGAAAGTAATCAATAAAATCTGGTACCTCTGGGGCAGGCAACTTATCTGGTGCTGGACCCTGTGGTAGATGTGGAGGTGGTGGTAATGGAGAGAATACCTACAATGATGTTGGGGCTAGTACTGGTGTTGCTACTTGGTCTGACTCGGTCCGCTCCGCAGATGACGACAAAGAAGCCATCTAATATACATGACAATAATAACGCAAAAACAATCATATCACAATCCTAAAACTCATAACTTCTAATCACATAAAAAACAACCCTAACATTCCTACTTCTATCTTATATGATCTTTCTATCTGAATTAATTCTAATGTTCTTGTTTTCAAGGGTCAAAACCTATGCTCTGATGCCAACTGTAACACCCTCCAAATCCGGGGTATAGATTTGGGGCATTATTAATTTTAACTACTCACTAAACCTGCACAAGCGGAATATAAGTATAATAATTACCCGAACTACTGCTACTCATCAGGATCTTGTAAGGTTAAGAGTTGAAAACAAGAACGACACACTAACTTTATTACAAACAGTTCAAAAATAATCTGTCTCAAGAACTCTCTTTTATTACAAAACTTTATTCTATCTACATTTCTCATCAAACAACTTTTATTAAACCAACACTACTACTTATCCTCCTACACAATGATCTGGTAACTCAAAACTCTCTTCTGGGATAGGGCTATGAACACTCTTGGTATAAGAGGGTCCCACTGCTGACTCGCTTCTTGATTATGCAGGTTCTGATGGGGTTCATTCTCTACCTCGACTGAAAAATAAATACTAATAACAATAACAAGGGGCTGGTGAGCTAAAAATTGCTCAACAAGCCTTGCAATAATATATGTGGTAACAAGAGAAATAAATAAATCGAATTCTGATGGTTTGCAACAACCATTTTGTATCTGTATGGAATAATAAAGTGCCATTACTGGCGAAGTGCCAATGAATGGGACTGGAAATAAGAACTAACTATGCACTCTAAACTGCTGATCGTCAGGATATAGTGCGGATCTATACCAACTGCAATAGACCAACCAACATAGGGAGTACTCAGACAACTACGGCCTATAATTAATGGTCTGGGTGAAAACCCAGTCTGTATCGTAACCATCCAGTCCAAAGTTGAGCATCCGGAACAATCGGAATGCTTTCGATGTATCCCAACATCAGGATATATCATAATCTATGTAACAAGGGTGAAAATATTGGAATATCACTGCAAGAAATTGTACTTTACCTACAAATAATTTACTACCATTATCTATTGGTAGTTACAAAACTACCTTTACCTACACATTTATAATTGTAGAATTTAATGGTGTATAAAGTAAACTACTCAACTTACTTATATGTGCAACGTTATCAAACCAAATTTGACGTGGTAACCAGTGATGAGGACATTACGTGTCACTCTTCTTTACCTACACATTACGTGTCACTCTTCCTTCATAAATATCTTCCGTTATAATCATGTTTTTTAATTTTTTAATTTTAATTTTTTAAACAAACTTAAAAATAATATGTAATTTTATTACGTAATATATTTTAATTAAAATATTCAAGCAAGTTCACTTTCATATTTTTTTGTCTGGTTTATATTTAAAATTATCAATTAACACAAATACTGTTATTAGTGTCGCATCATGATATTCATGAGTTTATCTATTTTTATATTTAAAATTTAGAATTCTTTTTATAAATAAATTAAAAAAAAATTTAAATAAAATTTTTACCGAATAAACTTTTAAACAAATTATGTATCCTACAATTCTAACTAAAATACAAAATTCTACTCTATCCTAACATATATGCATATAATCATTGCAAGAAACGTTATATTGAAATTAAACTAATGATTCTCAAAAATAACATAAGACACAAATAGTATTGTACATCTCGAACATTTAGAACTAATAGAATTTACAATAAATTATTAATATCTTATATAAAATTACAAATTTATTTTTTCATAAGTATTAAAATAGTAAACAAATCTATAATTATAAATAAAAATAAAATAAAATTTTACAAAATTTTTGCTAAACTATAGTTACGATCATTACATCTTTTTGTGTTAGAAAAATTCTTCAAATTTTTTACAAATATAAAATAAGCTAATTTATTTTATTCTAAGGTAAATAATACTTTTTTGGAGATAAATTCATTCCCATAAAACAATGATGGTGAATAACAGAAGCATTGTTATGCACATAATGGGTGGCCTGGTATTCGCTAACAGTTGGGTTGGTTTCACAATAGGAAGAGGGTATTTATTTAGACTAGTAATATGATGATATAAGCGGAGAGTAGTCGTTTCGTTGCCATATGGATCCAAATCTCTATCCAGGTCTCCCTTGTACACAGGTATCAAGTTTTAGCTTTACCCCGTATATTTCATCCATCTATTATTTTCTTAAAATATAAATACATGTTGATTATTATATATCAATATTATTTATATGTATTTGGTTAGTGTGCGTCTAATGTCTAATGCTTGTTGACCTTTCAGAATTGATAAAAGTGAATGCCTTCAAGAGATTCTCGTTTTACAAATTACAATGGTGGTTTTGAGTACTGATCTTGTCCCCCGAAACAAGCTATACTCGGGTTGGAGTAATAACACAGAATATATTTTTGAAGATAAGAAAGTTACTCTTCATGTATCAAACATCCAGAATGTGTGGGAAAATATTCGTCTAAACTACCAACCGATTGATTAATTTGGAGGTGTTCCATTTCTACCTTTTTAATTGCATTTATTTGTCTCTAATTTCATTAATCCACCAATTCAAGGAAGTTTGAGTAGTGAATTTTAATGTTGGTTTCTTTACAGGAATCATGACGAAAATTCTGGATAAATAGAAGTCTGAAGAGTGATAGTTATCTCAAATGAAAATGGTCCGAGCTTACTGCTCATTCTAGTTCATGAAAGATATGCAAGATAATGCCCTAATAGAATTGAAGATTGAATTGTTATTATTTTTATTGTAAATCTTTAAATTCTATTCCGTGCGTACATTTTACATGTTAATAAATTATTTCATGTTTTTTCAAATTTACCACATTTCAATTTTTATGTATTTAATATTAAAGTTAATGAAAGAAAACAATTATATATCCTGTGCCTACTCTCGGACACGAACTTGACTTTCTTCCGACCCAATCATGTTACAAACTTCTAAAACTATGTGGATCACTCGTGAGCCACACATGGGTTTCAACGTGGAAATAACTTATTGCAATATACTTGTGACATGTCATCGATGACTCATCTTTCATGTATTTGGAAAAGTAGGGACCACTTACTATTTACCTACCAATTGAATAAATGTAGGTCAAGACTATTTTCTCCACCAACCTTTACCTACCAATCGCCTACCAATATTTTATTAGTGGGTAATAAATCTCTTACCTACACATAAAGTATTTTTACCTACCTTTATAATGTGTAGGTAAAAGCCAAATTTCTTGTAGTGTATGAATAGAGGATTCTAATAAATTGGGAGAAATCAAGATCGAAATGAAATAGAAACAAGAATCAATAACTGTGTATCAGGTATAGACCAAGAATATCAATGTATAATGATATGAAAAAGTAGGATATCTTTCACTATTCTGAATTTAGAATAGGGGAAAAAATTTGCTGGCGCGTACTTAACCTGGTTCAACACACGTCTTCGGTCTCCTGCTTGATCTGCCTTGCCGATACTGAATCAGTCATGGAAAGGTAGTCATTAGATAACTTACTACATACGCGTATCTCAAATTAATACCACGTAACCCTAATAATTCTACCCCATGGCTTTCTATCGAATAGCGTTATATAATATATAGAATTATATAAACAATAAGGTTCACATAATCATGTAAAGCACATAGCATATAAGGTACATAATTGATTTTAATCTCATAATTATTTTTTTAGAATCGATACTAGACTTATACCCATATTAACTAACCCTATTTGGTTTTATTTATAATTTTTCGGGATTTATTTGACCCGATTCTACCTATATTAGGGCCTATAAACCTTTAACTATCACAAGACGACTTTCTTTCGGAAGAAATTATTATTTACAATTATTTTTATTGGATTTTTTTCATTTTTCTGAATATAGGGGTCTTCGTTTCACTCAAATCGGAGTAACAGTTTAATTATTATGAATTAAACAAGATTTAATTAATTAATATTAATTATAAATATTTAATTATAATTAAATAATCCTTAATTATATTTTTAAATAATTATTTAATAATTATTATATTTTAAAATTATTATTCCCTAATTATTAGGATTAATTATAATTATTTACAAATTATTATCACTTACTTGATTAGATCAATTATCTAGAAATAAATAATCGATGCAACTAACGGTTACGTTATTCATCGAATAAGTAATTATTATTTGCAATATAATCTAACTCAACGATCAACTACTCGTATAAATACGAGCTACTCGCATTCCTCGTTATACCTATCAACGTATTATTACTGATAATTATAATTATCACCACTTATACGATTAAATCGATCAGGTATTTAACTATTCGATTCGAATAATTTTTACGATATTCCTCAAATAATTAACTATCGCTCTAATAATAATAATAATATAATCCAACGTATCGTTCACTTTTTCACATAGGGTACGAGTTATTCATATTATAGAACTAATTATCGAATCTTTAATCGTATTATTCAATTATTTTTAATCCTTATTTATTAATTAACTACCTAATTATTAATTAATAATAACTAATAATACTTAGATAAATAATTAAATAATCAATCAAATAACTAATTTCAAAATTTTAAATTATTAAAATAATTCTGAAAGTATTAATAATATTTTCAGAATTAAAACTTATTTATTATTTAATTTTAGAATTTTTAAAACTGATTTTGATTTTATAACATATAATTAATTAATTAAAAATCCAGAAACAGAAAACGGGGAATGGAAATCTGGTTTTGAAGATCAAACCCAGGACGAATTCCGGGTTGAAACCGGTCGAACCCGGGTCCTCAAGAACAGCCCAGAACAACGGCAACGGTGGCCATTTCTGGCGAGCTTTCCGGCGAGCCTAAACCCCGGCCAAAACGCAATGATTTCGACTCGTTTAAGCTGCAACATCGTTCCTTTCTTCTCTCACCGTACAACCACCCTCTCCATCGCAATCGACGACCACTCCATCCCGTTCTCCGGCCAAAAACTCCATTTTTTTTTCGATGAACCTCCTCGGAGAATCGTTTTCTTACCAAATCGTGAACCAAAATTCACAAAACATATAGGAAATCAAAGCTATAGACTGCTATAATCATTCCCAACAGTACATATAATCAAAAATATCTAAAATTCTAAAAAAAAATAAATCAAAAATACTAAAACCCATGAAACTCGGCACATCGATTTAGGGGTTATAAAATTAAAATTAAAATACCTAATCACTCCTAGGACTACAACAAAATTAATTGCATCAACCAACAATCAAATGATTCTTCACAATCACAAACCGAAATTCATGCCAAGAACATAAAAATTGATTTTGAGATTAATCGAACCTCAGTTGTTGATATTAATATCAATAGATTCGTCTCTTCACAAGGATTGTATCGGTTACTTGAACTTTTACAATGGATTAGTGAATCTCCTAAAATGATGGATTGATCTTCTCCCTCCTCTAAGAACATACTTGTCACCGACACTTTCTAATTTAATTAAACTGATTTTTAATAATTAATTAACTAAAAATTAATATTAATTCAGCTATTTATAGTAGTGAAAATAATACCCCTAAATAAAATTAAGGGGCTAATTACAAACCTAATAAAAATATTTGGCCCCAATTTTTATAATTTTTGGGTATTAATAATGAATTTTTAAATATCCAATAAATACAAAATAAATGCTAAAAATTCCCAATAAATGTGAATATTACAAAAATGCAAAGAATAAAGATATATAATAATTTCATGATCATATAAAAATAAAAATGTGATTTTTGTGGGGCTTTTGGTACCCGAAGAGGTCCGGAAAAGTCATCTTTCGCGAAAAAGGTAAATTTGTAAAACGTTTAGGGGTTCAGAATAGCGATATGATACAGGTCGTTTTGGCAAAATAGGGCCAATGATTTTATTTGAAATACGGGCTTTAAAACTCTATTTGAGCTGTACGGGTTTTGATATAAACATATAACTTATGATAAAATACTCAATACATATCTGAATCACATTCTGATCGAAACAGACGACACGTAGCACATAGCAATTAGGGTTTAATGACTCAACACATTTAATCACATAATAATACACATAAATATCTTTATTATAATATAATACGAGCGTAATTTTCTCGGTCGTTACATTTGGCACTACAAAAATTTTGCAATCAGACAACAGTTGATAGACAACGGTAAAAAAAACTATCGTCCTAAAAAATCATACAACGGTTAATTGATTTTGCAGAAAAAAACAGTTGTGTGAGCTCCAGAACAAACAATGGATATTCATCTTTTTTAAACTGTTGTACAAGTTGTATTCTCTCATCGAGTCAGAAAACGGTTTTTTTAAATGTAGTGTTGTTAATCTTTAACACAACGATTATAAACCGCTGTTACTATGTTAACGTATAGGGATATAAGATAACCGTTTTGACATTACATTGTGTAATTCAGACAACGGTTTTTTCAGAAAGGTTGTCCTCTAAACTATCAAACAACAGGATAAAAACAGTTGTCTGAGAAATTTTAATGGGTACCACGTATTGAGGTGGCAATACGTGATAGGTGGTAAATCATTCACAAGGATTGCTGAGGTGACGAAATGAGTGCCCTTCATTGAAATGAGATTTGATATCGGCCGTGAGATCGAAAAATAACTGATATTCTTATACAACGGTTTTATGTTAAAACAAAAGTTTTGTCTTAGTTGGTCTCATACAAGCTTTTAGATATTACGTTGTGTAATTCACACAACACTTTTTAGAATGGTTGTCTTAGAAACCTTCATACAACATAATAAAACTCTTGTCTAAAATAGTTATTTTATAATTTAAGTGGGCACCACCTGATGAGGTGGCCCCCCATGATAGGTTGTAAACATTTTACTCGAATTGCTGAAGTGTGGAAATGACAGCCCTTGATTGAAATGGATTAGATATTAGCCGTTAGATTGAAAAAAGCTGATATGCTTACACAACGGTTTTATAATAAAAAGAGCATTGTCTTTGTTGATCGTTACAAAATGGTGTTTCAAGAAAACCATTGTAAACGTATTACTGTATAAAATGAGATTCTCTGTTAACAAGATAAATTTTTTAAATAATTTTTTCGACGACCCAATCATATGGAAATTAAGATATATCAATTTTAGTCATACAAAAAAATTATTAAAAAATTTAAAATTCATCTTGCATGCCAGGAATAGAAAAATCCAATAAACCCATCCCGACAACGAGACTCGTTCCTGATTTACAAGATCATTTTTTTAAATGAAATTTTCGACGATCCAACCGTACAGATGTTAAGATATATCAATTTTAGTCATATCAAAAAATTATTAACAAATTTGAAATCCATCTTGCATGCGAGGATTACAAAAATCTAGTAAAAGTACCACTCCCCACAACGAGACTCGTTCCTGATTTACAAGATTAATTTTTAAAATGATTTTTTCGACGATCCAAACGTACGGATGTTAAGATTTAGTCATGAAAAAATTATTAACAAATTTGAAATCCATCTTGCATGCCAGGATTAGAAAAATTTAGTTAAAGTACCATCCCCAACAACGAGACTCGTTCCAGATTTACAAGATAAATTTTTAAAATGATTTTTTCGATGATCCAGCCGTACCAATGTTAAGATATATCAATTTTATTTATATTAAAAAATTATTAACAAATTTGAAATCTATCTTGCATGTCAGGATCAGAAAAATATAGTAAAAGTAACACTCACGACAACGAGACTCGTTCCCGATTTACAAGATTAATTTTTAAAATGAATTTTTCTATGATCCAATCATACGAATATTAAGATATATCAATTTTAGTCATATGAAAAAATTATTAATAAATTTGAAATCCATCTTGCATGTCATGATTAGAAAAATCTAGTAAAAGTACCCCTACCGACAACGAGACTCGTTCCCGATTTACAAGATTAATATTTAAAATGATTTTTTCGATGATCCAACTGTAAGTATGTTAAGATAAATCAATTTTAGTCATATGAAAAAATTATTAAAAATTTCAAATTAATCTTGCATGTGAGGATTAGAAAAATGTAGTAAAAGTATCACTCCTAACAACGAGATTTGTTCACAATTTATAAGATAAATTTTTAAAAAGAGTTTTTCGACGATCGGGCCATATATATATGAAAATATATCGATTTTAGTCATATAAAAAAATTATTAAAAAATTTCATATTCATTTTGCATGTCAGAAATCGGAAAATCTAGTAAAAGTACCACCCCCAACAACAAGACTCGTTTCCGATTTACAAGATTATTTTTTAAAATGATTTTTTTGATGATTGAACCGTACGAATGTTAAGATATATCAATTTTAGTCATATAAAAAAATTATTAAAAATTTCAAATTCATCTTGCATGTTAGGATTCGGAAAATCTAGTAAAAGTACCACTCCCAACAACAAGACTCGTTCGCGATTTACAAGATTAATATTTAAAATAATTTTTTTCGACAATCCAACTTTTCGGATGTTTAGATATATCAATTTTAGTCATATAAAAAAATTATTAAAAAATTTCAAATTAATTTTGCATGTCAGGATTAGAAAAATCTAATAAAAGTACTACTCCCAACAACGAGATTTGTTCACGATTTATAAGATAAATTTTTAAATGAGTTTTTTGACGATCCAACCATATAGATATTAAAATACATCAATTTCAATCATATAAAAAATTATTAAAAAATTTCAAATTTATCTTGGATGTCAGGAATAGATAAATCTTGTAGAAGCACTACTTCCTAGAATGCGATAAGTTATTAAAAAATTACTAAAAATTATATCTTGCATGATTATAAATTTTTTTGAATAAAAGTGCAAATCCAAAAATTAAGATTATTTTTCGATTAAAGAATTAATTTCATGAAGATTTTTTTCCGATGATCTTGGAGAATGTTAATGTTATTACTTTTAATATTGTAAAAAATAATTTAAAATTTCAATTTTAATGAAAATTGATTAAAAGTCCAAATCCAAAAATTAAGATTATTTCTCGATTACGAAATTAATTTCATAAAGATATTTTTTCGATGATGTTGTAGAATGGTAATGTTATAACTTTTAATACTTTAAAAAATAATTTAAAATTTTCAATTTTTATGTCAAATTACGTTATACTGAAAATTATTTGAAGTTATTATTATTTAAATACAGCTACTTGTAAATTTGATATTTTTTTTACTAAATCAAGACTAATATTTGGTTTCCTCCACCGGCCAATATTTCATTTATGCCTTCTCAAGTCTTGGTTTCCCCCTTCTATCTCAATCCCTAAATATCATACCCTCCGCTATTCAATCTCAACATCATAAACAGATCGAACTCTCTCTTTCTCTCCATCTCTCCCCCTCTATCTCCTTCTCTCTCAATCTTACAACCAGAGTCAATACACTTCATAGACACCCAGATCGATGTAAGTGTATATATCTCTACGCATCACACATATTTAGATGTATGTGTACTTTTCTTCGATTTGGGGTTGTTTTCTATTTTCTATTCTTCCATTTGTAATTCAATTTTTAGGTCTTATTCTTTTATTAGTTTAGGGCTTCAGTTTAGGATTGGGTTTCAATTTATATTTGGGCATAAAGTCATGTAGGTTAAGCATTTTGGGTGTAGTGGAAGGACGAAATGGGGAGGACACTACTGATTGCCATAACCCGTAGGTTCATCACTATTATCTTAAACTTCTGTTTTAGTTATCCCACCTAGACATATAGCATTTGAACTTTGCTGTTTAAGACTGGTCCGAGTCCTTTAATTGATTTCTAATTATTACAGTGCTGCCTTTTTTTTGCCTTTAAGTAATGTATTTTTTGTTAGTTACTCTTTATATGCCTATATTTGCTTTTGTATAAGGATGTCAGACTAGTTGAGGCCTTTTGTTGAGATATGAATGCACTTCATAAGTATTCACATCATAATTTTATAACTTGTTGACAGTTTAGTGTTTATGACTTCTTCCCATTTCTTCCTGAACTTTTGTCTAGTACTATATTACAAGATAAAAGGCAAAGGTCTGCTATTTTGGTGTGGTAGTGATAATTGTTTTTAGTCATTTAGCATAATAGTAAGCATAAGAGATTGTTGAATGCTCCTCACAAATGATGAATGCTCCCCACAAATGCAAAGTTGCAAAGTGATGATATGGTATTTTACTACTTGCAGAGTTAAGTTTTCTCATAGACTTTATCTGATTTTCGAGTTTAATCTTGTGTTTTTGCATCATTATCGTTAAACTCTGCTTTTTGTGCTGGTTTTTTCAGCTGCTTTATGGTTAGTTAATTGTGTAATGGATACTTGTTATTAGTGCTAACGAGTAGTGAAGTACAAAAGAATGTATATTTATATGATTAACACTTCTTTGCAATTTCAAGGAAAATAATTCCTTAAGAACACTTCTTTACTGATAAGTATATAGTTGGGAAGATAGACTAAAACGAGTTAGCCTAAACATTAAAACCATAATAGGTTCAGTGACTGAATCACGGTGACATGATACATTACTAGTAGCTCTTGAATCTACTCCAATAACGTGCATTCCGGCTGGTTGTAATGGTGCTATTTCAGCCGCTGAAACAGTTGTAATAGTTCTCCTGCTGCTTGCAGATTAACTAAGAAACCCAAGGTACAAATTGTTGATATTGATGTTGCTGATGCCAACAATGAGTTGGCAGCTGTTGAGTATATGGAGGACATGTACAAGTTCTACAAGCTTTTTGAGGTACATTTTAATCTTGAACAAATTGTATTGAACTTAATACTTGTAGTACTATATTGCACAAGTCTGACCTGTCAAACTCTTCTCTCTTGTAGAATGAGACCAAGGTTTTTGACTACATACAGTCACATCCTGAAATTAATAAGAAAATGAGAGCCATACTTGTAGACTGGTTGATTGAAATTCACAAAAAATTGGATCTGATGCCAGAGAATATTTACCTCACAATCAACATAATCGATCGCTATCTAGCAACGGAGATAGTGGGAAGGAAGGAACTGCAGTTATTGGGCATTAGTTCAATGCTTACAACCTCAAAGTATGAAGAGATATGGGCCCCTGAAGTGAATGATTTTACCAAAATTTCACACAAAGGTTACACTAATCAACAAGTGCTAGTTATGGAGAAGAAAATTCTCGGTGGGCTTGAATGGAACTTGACTGTCCCTACCCCTTATGAGTATATGTATGCAAATTAGTTATTGTGTACCTTAATGAGCATATTTAGAAATAGATTTTAAGTTATAGTTGTAATTCTTGTAGAGAACCTTTGTATTATAAATTTAATTTCAATTGTGAAATAACAATTGAATTATTATAATATCATTTTATTTTAAAATTGATTTATTTTAAATAATGAGATTAACTTTGTAAAAAATTGTGTGCAACCCACTTAAAAATGATGAAGACCGTTGTATGTGTCACTGCACATATATTTTTTTTAAAAAATTGTTGTCTTTTGATATTCTTTGCAATGGTTTAAATTTTTTACACCATTGTCTTTTAAACAAAAAACATTCATGATAATGGTTTTACTAGTTAAAAAAAGATTATAAACTGTTGTTTATGAAAATATCGAATAAGTTAACAATAATGGTTTTTTACAAAACCATTATTGTTAAGTTAGATAGACAGTAGTTAAATAAAAAAATAGTTATTTTAAAAAGTTCCAACAATGGTTTGTTGAATAACTGTTCTGTCTTCCATGTTAACACAAGTACTCTAACAGGTTGTTTAATCTCTATTTTTACAAGGGTAAAAACAACCATTGTCTGATGTTCAATCACACGAGTGTTGGAAACACAACAGAAAACATACTTGTCACACAACGACAAAAAAATAGTATGATTGCAAATATGTTGTAGTGTGGGATGTTCCCCAAAATAAATTCGTGCGCATAAAGCGGATAATATCATACTAATGTGGAGTTAAGGTTCGCAGGTGGCCCAATAAGTAACCTGGCAATGATACTACTTGTTGGACTACGTGCGAGCCTCTTCACATTAAAATGATATTGTCGATTTGGGCCGAGCCCGCATAAATTTATTTTTTGATACTTACCAAAATGCCTCATACTAATGGAGGTAACATGCTGCTTATTAACCATCAGTTTTCTCCTCCTACAAAAATAATGTCCATTCACCCAGACAAAAATAAGGGACGAAACATTAAGAATTGAAGAAGAAATCAAGCAATATACTAGCGCTCATCAAGAGCCCAACTCAGAGATTTGGATCCTTCTTTCTTTTTTGATCATTTTGATGTTGAACTTAGGTTGATAAAAATAAATAAAATATTATAGCTTATGCCCATGCTTTTTTTGCGAAAATATTATTATAATCCGACCAACATTTAAGTAGTTTCATATCTTGTATAGATACATCTAGCCGTCTAGGAGTTTACTTTTTATTTCTATTATAAGTTAATAAGTACTAGTTTATTCTAAATGAGATTAGTTGAAAAAGTTACCGTAAAAGATTTTTTTTTTCAATTTAGCTATACATCAACGTGATCATGTCATGTATAAAAATATATATTTTATAAGTACTGGTATAGAATAGGCATTTTGTACATGTGACCTATATATCTTATAACACATATGTAGAGGAAGGCACACAATAAAAACTAGTCTTAATTGTGTCTACTCATTAGGCTCTTTCTCTTATTGATATACCCAACTCTCTGCATTCCCAAACAAAAGAACAACATCATATCATCTGATTTAGTAAGGTGTTTAATCATTTAAAAAATTACTTAAAAAATATAATTAAGATACTTGTTAGAGTACTTTATATATGATCATCATTTTTGGCTCAACATATTTTTGGTGCTGATCTGGATTCCTCCCACCAAGCGTTGATATCAACATGTTAGTTCAAAACTTCAGTATGTTCGATATTAGTTATGAAGAGTCTATACTTAACACCTTGCATTAAATTCTTTCTTGCTGCTGGTATACTATTTCGTTACTCTTAATTATGTAATGGATATAATTTATCACAACTCAGGAATGATCTTTTCGAAATTTATAAATTTTGCTGGACCTGAAGTTAAAATCTTATTGTTTGAGCTAATCTGTTAAACTATAACTAGCTTGGCAAGCTTGCAAGATGACATGTACGGTATCCAAACTTATTCTCTCATTTTTGTTTTTTTGATTAATTTAACATCAATTTAATTATAGGGAAATGCTTGCTTCTTACCTTTTCCGTATAAACATATAAGGTAAATTGAAATATGTTGGTTATATGTTGGAGCAAGGTTCCTTTAACGAGGTGACTTATTGATCATCACTTGCTTCTTGTTACTATTCAAGTTGATGAGGTAAACGTGACCCTAATTATGGGTAAGTCATTCCCTTTTATGTATATCTATAAAGATTGTACAATCATTTTACATATTTAATTTTCCTTATACAATTTTAACTGCCATTTCTCTGTTCATTTTTTAATGGATGTAACTTAAATGAAGAAGTAATAAAACTGAATTGTAATATCAATTTAAAGATATTGGCTAATGCCACCCGAATATCTAAGAGTGTCCGACGATTGGTAGTTGCTAAAAACATTCACGATTTTTTTGCAAGTAAAATTAGTTATGACTCCAATTTAGTTACACCCTTACGTGAGTTTAGTTAGTTCATTTACAAGAAGTATTAATTATTCTTTATTATTTACCACTGTGCCAATTAATTTATTACATTTTCTTTGCTCTACTTTTTAGTTCCCAGAGATTTCTATTGTTAGTTAGTTCGCCCAAATTTTAACTTATTTGTCAAATACACTTGTGACTATTTACATGTATTTCTTCTATGTGTTTTAAGACTCTTGACACAACATCAGTGATAATGGTCATTGTTTTAGTTAACAAATAAAATATAAAACTAACTACATGTAACACCCCCAAATCCGGGGTCGGGGATCCGGGTTGTCACGAGTTCCATTTCCCTTAATAATATTTAATCTTAATAATCAACCAACTACTGCGTACTGTGACCCCACAATATACACACACACCACAAGTTATAGTCTCACAGATGAATATCCAAAAATAACACAAGTCATTTTATTCCACAATTATAAACCATTTCACCTCAAAAGGGTTTCTGAATAATTTACATATTCTTTGCCATTATTACAATTCATAATATACATAAGTCTGGTTCATCAATAGTTGAAAGCCTAGCCTATTGGTAGTTCCTACCTCAGCTACGGTGGCATCAACGCTTCCAGAAAACTGCAGAACGTTTCCTGACCGCTTACGAATTGGAAGCTTGGTCCTGTTCATCTTTTCTATCTGTTGTTGTGTGAAGAAAGAAGAAAGCAAGGGTGAGCAACAAGCCCACCAAAATAATATGTATAATAATTAACAATATATGAGCATTCTCATAGTACTCATGAAAGTCTTGGTCCAGAAGAAATGAACCAAGTTGATATCTTAACGCGACCAAGTCGCAAAATATTCAGTATATATATACATATATACTTTTCACAATTTTTGAAATCCTCTGACATGTATAATATACACAGAGTTCCAGTTTATAACTATTTAAAAATATCGTTGCAAGGTGATCTCATATATCTAACCTTGTCTCAACGTTTTTCTGAAAATCTTTGTCATTCATAAGATAATCATTAACTGGATATAAGTTGAAAAGATGAAGTTACAAGATACTCCAATATACTTATATCTTTTCCGAATACTACTTGAACCACCACCGTTCAAGGTATAAACAATTTCGAAAGTTCATCACATAGATGAGACTACAAGATAAGACTTGAATAGATTCAATCCTTGAAATGTTGTTTAAAAGAAATGAAGTTACGAGATACTTCATTTGAGGGAAACATCATTATAACCGTTTGACCCTGTCAATGCCTCAGCAATCACCCATCTGTAGCCTTTCGATCGAATGCTCAGGGTAGTGTTGCAAAAATATCCAAACTGGATGATGAACTCATTACAGGAGTTTGCCGCGCCAGGAAGACCACTTACGATGATCAGTCGCAGTAGTACAGCCCCACCATTTTCTACATGTAGAGGAAAACCTGTCGGATTTACTTGTCAACCGAACACTGGACTCCTAAGGACTGGACCGTCTTAGCGGAACTTCAAGGCCATTTGGGCCAATATAATAAGGCTGGGCCGGCGCCACTCGACCACTTACGTCACTCCTAGTTCAGATGAAATCCATGACTCTGAAACGTAAAGCTCGTCTCCCCTTTTCCTAAGTAGGAACTAGTTGATACGACTCCGCCAGGAAGTCGCATCTAGTTGGAAAGAAAAACTCACCGATATTTCCCAGGCGATGCCTGTTAATGGATTAACTTATTCCAAGAATTTTACTTCCCGAGTGTTGGGTAAGTAATCAAAAACTCTTTTATCAAAACAGCAACCTTGTTGCGAATATAAGAATACATCACGGAGCCGGATCCCTCAGATTTTTGAGCGAGTATTTAAATCCCCTTCGAAAGGAAGATCTTAAATTCGAAAACGAGTTTTGGAATCTGCTCTAACTTTTAAAATTATTTTGAAGACTCGAAAACATTTTTTAAGAATGTTTGGAGTAATGCTGATTTAATAAAATAAATCAGTCCCGATATATTAGAAAATATCTGAATATTATTATTTAAATAATATTCCCACAAGGATAATCCTTATTAAAATAACTGAAGTAGAAGTTTTAAAACTTATACTTGAAATGAATAATAAATAACCAAAGATATACTTATACGAACGTATGATCTTTATTTGAATAATCGAAAATAAGTTTGATTATCGAAACATTATTCTTTAATAAAATAAAGAATATTATTTAGTAAATAAGTGGAGTCATAAGTCCTCAAATGAATATTCAAAATATTATTCATTAAATAAAATAAACGGAGTCTTAAGTCCTCGAATGAATATTCAAAATAATATTCATTAAATAAAGTAAGCGGAGTCATAAGTCCTCGAATGAATATTTAAAATAATATTCATTAAATAAAATAAACGGAGTCTTAAGTCCTCGAATGAATATTCAAAATAATATTCATTAAATAAAGTAAGCGGAGTCATAAGTCCTCGAATGAATATTCAAAATAATATTTATTTAATAAAATAAGCGGAGTCATAAGTCCTCGAATAAATATTCAAAATAATATTCATTAAATAAAATAAAGTTATCGAATAAACCTTATTCGATTAATAGTTTTGAAAACTATATCTATATATATAAATATATATATATATATATATATATATATATATATATATATATTATACTCGGGAACATCGACTCCCGGTTTAGAAAATGTTCAACTTTGGGTCCCCTGTACTAAGGGTATACGCAACTACTGCTTATCTCTAGCATAGATATTATGCAACTTATAAGCATTTGAATCAAGAATAAGATATCAAGATTACGAAACAGACATGCATATATACCATATCAGCATGCTCCAATATATTGCAAAATTTGCTAATAACAATCATGCACTTATCACAAGATAATGCATATACATATATTTACATCACAACAACAGTATAACAGGTATAAAACTTGCCTGAGTGCTCCGGGGTAGACTTAAGCTTAGAGTGGGTCCGGTAACCTATGAACAACAATATAAGCCGGAATTAAACCGCGGTCGCTTAAGAAACTAGACTTTAACCAATTGAACCCTAACGTTTGCTTATGGTCATTTCTACGCTTAACAAATCACATAAGTCGTTCGAGTACCCTCGGCTCCACCATTTTTAATAAATTAAATATTACGAATTTTAAGGCAACGCTTTCGCGAGTACCCTACCAACTTCCTAGTCCACTTTACATAATTGTTTCATACTCCAATTAGTCATTTAAGGGCCTTAACCAAGGTTTCAAAGTAAGGCGAGGGGTAATGTTTCGTTCGCGAAACGCCGTTACTTAAAACGGTCGTTTCTCCTAAACCGTACATCGGATTCAAGCGAACCACATATCAAAACGAAGTTTACGACATAATCTAACTAAACATGGCAAAGTCACAGATTCAATAGTTAGCTCTCTGTCCCAAACACTAAGAACAAGCAGTTGTATGCAATTGGGCATTACGACGACTATGTTTACGCGATTACCAAGTTTTAAACCACTCCAAACAACCACCATTCAACTCACAACCAACAATACAACCAACCCTCATCCAAACCATACTACATCAGTCCCCAAACCTCAAGATTTTCCAATTTATACAACCCCACACATGAACTACTAGCTATACTTAAGTTTCATTAACTATAAACAAGATTTCAACATCTAAATTACTACAAATCCAATCCAAACTCTAAACACACAAGCATCATGCTTCTCATTTACTATAACCATCAAAACCATCATAATACTCAAAGTAAAGCTAGGGTTTGGAGGTGTTATACCTTCCTTGGAGTGATTAAAGTAGCTAGAAAGTTTTAGGGAGCCTCCTACAAGCTTGATCTTTCCAAAGAAATCAAGAACACAAAGTTAGGTTTTGAAGTTTCTAAACGTCAGATTGAAAGAAATGTCAAAACGAGGGTCTTACCATGCTTATTTGGACGAGACTTGTGAACAAGAGTTGTAGGCCATCTCTATACCTTTCCAAAGCGCTATAGAACATACTATTTGAGTGAGTATTGAAGGAGATATGGTAGTTTAAAGTTGCTGCTCTGGTTTTGGCCGAGAGCTTTTGTTCTTGGAAAGAAAAAGTCAACTTCTAATTTGTGTTTTGTGTTTTTGATTTGTTTTGCTTGGTTATTTCCTTTTGTTTTGCTTTATTACCTTTTAACCATGGTAAAATTTGTGTGGCTTGTAAATCAACCAACAATCCCTCCATTTGTCATGCTTATGTCACCATGTCTATGTCATCCATTTGCCACATGTCTCTTCCTTGTGGTTTGATGATGTCACAATCCTTGCCTTCTTGTACAAGCTTGTCTCTTGGTCGTTTATTTATTTTACGGTTCGCTTAACTTTCGTTCTCGTTTATCGTTTGAGAGATTATACCCGGGATCTTATTACTTGGGTTCCCCTAAACCCTTCTCAATAAATTATATTCCTTTTATGATCCCCTCTTATAATCCTTGAATTTAAATCCTTTTTATCCTGTTACCTTATACTCAATTCTTTCGGTATCTGGTGGATTTTTGGGAAAAATCAAAGTGTTCGATTTGGATTCTGACGATCTTTACATACACTTATATACCATATAGAGTACTAATAAGACCTCAGAATATCCATAAAAGAATTGCTACTTTGTGTGGCATTAAAAGTTTTCTTATTCAGCAAAATAACTAGTCATAAGGTTTACAAAAAGTCCAAAATTTTTGGGGTTATTACACAGCATATATATAACTATGCAAGAACACATAGATATTTTACTCAATTTACTTTATATAAGATATAAAGAAATTATGCTACAACTTTCAAGAAAAAACAATGTTATTCTTCTTGGCTACTTCCCAAGAACAAGCTCTAGAGTTTGGCTTATAGAGAGAGAAAATATATTACAAAACGAATCTCCTATTGGTTACACAGAACTAATAATTGTAAATGCATTATATATAAAAAATAATGTAGTACTAGGTGTGCACGTTGCACCTTTGTAGATTTTAGGACCACTTTTTTCTTTTGTACGCTCCTCCTCTTTTGCTGTGTATTTGTTCTTTTCTTTCTCTCCAAGTTTAAGTATAGGCTTGACACATATTCACGGACCCCTCCATGTACAATGTGTTGTAGTGGTATGTTTCTTATTTTCTTGTAAATTTGTACCTTCGTTCGTTTGTCACGATATAGTACAACTTGGATTTCATGATCTTGAATAACTTTAACTTTTTGATATAACATCTTTCTTGATTTCACGGTATAGCACATAGTTAGATTTTTCGATCTAGAGAAAATTTGGACTTCTCCATATAGACCAAATTTGAACTTCATAATATTGTGGATCAGACTTTACTACTTGGCTTTGATGAACTTCACTACATAGCTCTTCTAGACTTCACGATATTGGACTTGGAGGAATTTCTACAACTTATTGACTTCAAAAAGTTTTCTATCCTCAAATTCCAGCTTGAACAATTTCACATAAGTTGTTCCAAATTGATTTATTCTATATCTACTATTTAGAGAAGTGTTTCATAGAGATCCCTAAGTTAATATAGAAATCTGATGCTATAACCTAACAATAACAATAATTCACACTAACCTTAGCCCTATACTATCAACAGTGACCCTTTACCCTTCTTCCACATTTATTTTTTAATTAAAAAATTAAAGAAAAAATCTAAAGATTTGTGGATACCCTTTTCTGAAAACTTATAATTTGGTCATTTTTTATTTAAAATCTTTAAGCAAATTTATAAAATTAGTTATTTTATATTTACTTGTGTTAAGAAATTATTAAAAAAATTAATTAGTAATGTAATATTTATTTATAATGATAAATGATTTTTACGATGATATCCTTTATTTAAATCCGCGCGATATTTTCTTGCAATGATATTGTTGTAGTTAAACCATTTATTTTTGTCCTTGTTATTTTTGACATTTATTTTTATTAAGTAGTACAAAAGTTTATCAAACTTAACTATAAATAAACATCTATTACTTTGTTCTTTAAATAATGAATTAAAGATTCTTTTCAGTATTTATATTTATAATTAATTAAAGATTTTTCCCATATACTCTAATTTTATTTTCTTTATACCTTATTTATCTTTTTTACATTCTTTGCCTTTATTACGATTAATTGAAAATTCTTTTTTAATATGTCCACACATATTAAATTCAACATTATATTGTTTGATTCTATCTTATATCTTTTAATTCACCATTTGAATTTATTTGATTTGAAAATGTCTACACTGGATCTCTACATTTATGATTATTGAAAGAAAGAAGGATTTCAGAAGGCCGTGGAAAATTTTGTGAAAGGCGCAAATGTTGAGAAGTCAGAATATAAGTGTCTTTCTTCTTATATATTTGATTATATCTTTGCAGTGAAAGAATGATTCAAAAGAATAATTAATTGATTACTGCCTCTTCCATTTTAATTTTTATGTATAATATGTGCAAATTTTCTTTTACTATCTTTTTATATTCTTATGTCCTTAATGTAAATTGTTGTCATTTTCGGCTTAGTGATGAATTGCGTTTATAGTTGCTAAAGGAATCGCGGGTTGCATTCTGGCTTGAGTTCCGCTCCAGGATGATAAAGCATCCAAGGTGGAATCAATAATCACCTGCACATATCTTATAGTAATATCATTTATGAATATTTATTTTTAATAAATATTAATTTTATGTACATGCGAGTCTTAATTCAAGATCTTATATATGCATTTGAGGTTAATTCAATTCATTTTCAGTCTCATTTGAAAGAAGCCACACTAATACTAGAATCACTTCAAATATCCGTGAAACTGCCACCACAAAATCTGAGTTAATATTCACTTTGTGTGTTTTCTTTTTATCTTATTCATGTGCTTTATTAATGTTCAAAAATATTTGGTGGTCAAAATAGCAGGAAATTTATGTCATATTATTTATGCATGTGAATTATGTTTCCACTTGCACCAACCATGTATTTTAATTCTCTCCCCATATATGGTCTTTTCATATAAAATTATCTTCCCTTTATTCTTTTTATTTTTCTTTTTATTTCGCAGGAAAGAAATGGGAGATTATGTGCAGTCAATGATCAAACTGAGAGCGACCCTATCGGAATTGCTATCTGAAGCTTTAGGGTTAAGCAGTGACTATTTGTCGCGCATTGAATGCATGAAAAGTGAGTTCTTGACCTGGTTATATTATCCGGCTTGCCCTGAGCCTGATCTTGCCTTTGGAGCTCCACGGCATTCAGACCCTACATTTCTAACTATACTACTACAAGACACAATTGGTGGCCTCCAATTTCTTCATCAAGATCACTGGGTTGATGTTCCTCCAATTCCCGGTGCTCTGATAGCCCACATTGGAGATCTTATGCAGGTAGCTGTATACTTGATTTTTTTTTAAATTATATAAAAGTTACAATTCTGATACTGTCGTACTCTGTATACTGCTGAGTTTTCCAGAACCAACAGAGCGATTTTTTATTTTCAAATTTTTTAAATAACTCTTTTTCCTTACTTTGTGAGTACAGATTATTTCAAACGACAAATTCAAAAGTGCAGATCATAGAGTACTGGCACACAGTGATCAAATAAGGGTATCAGCAGCATGTTTTCTGTATCCGAGTGCTAAGAACTTACTGAAGCCATACGGCCCGATAATGGAGCTTATGTCTGACAGCAACCAACCTATGTACAAGGAAATAGTGCCCTTGGAATATGCACTCTACCATCAGTCCAGAGCAATGGATGGTACACCAACGCTTTCTCACTATAAGCTATGAAAAAATGGCAGACAGGCAGTTGCAAGAAAAAAAGTAGCAGTGTTTGTTTGATGCTAGGCTGTTAATTTTCCGGGACAGTAAAAATGGTAATATAGCTCATGCCTGTATAAATTTATCAAAATCCAGAATGTTTGCTATATTTTTTTATTTCGTAATAATAACAACACAGCAGACATTAAGCTTTCAAAAGAAATTTTAAATTAAAACTTCATTTGATAGTTCATTATACAGCACCACATCTTAAAATTACACGAATTCAACATGACACTATCACAACTCTCACGAAACTTCACCAAGAAGAAAAACCAAACAAAGATCCGCTCCCTTGCAGCACCATACGATTTTGCAGTGGCAAAAAGATCTGATAGAACAAAAAATCGAAAACCACTCGTGTAGAGACCAAAAAAGAGAATTATACTTTAAGGACCATTCTTCTAGGTTTATAGTGTGTTGTCTTCTAAACAGTCCTATCTGTTAAACGTCACAGCCCTTGAACATAATGCCTTTTGTTGCAATATCTTCAAGAGTGAGCACAGTGCATTTGTCCATGTTCATATTGTCCTGCCCCAGCAAAGAGTATCAATTTAAAAACAATTTAAACATAATAAATTACATTTGTAACATAAAACCAGTCAGGTCCAAGGATATGAAAATAAAGGATTGTAGAAATAGTCTTTTATTAAGTTGATTGTTCTTTGCAACTTGAAATGCAATAGAATCAAGAAGTTGCCATGGCACGTTTAACAAAGAATAGTATATCCACCACATAGTATATCGAGATTTTCCCATTGTAGACTTCTGTACCGTCCTTTAATACGTGTCCGTTTGGGAAATTTTAATATAATTAACTTATAACTTAAGTTGAATAAGCGTCTGATAAGTGATAAGTCATAACTTGATAAATGCTTATAAGTTATACAAATGTTTGGATAATTTAATTTATAAGTTAGATTTTTTTAATTAAATAAACTAAAATAAATAATTTTTAAATATAATTATCTTAATTCTTATATTTTAAGTTTGATTGACATTTTAAAAAAAATATATTTTAAAACTAAAACTGATAAAAAAAATTAAAAATAAAAAATAAGTTAAGATTAAGTACCTCGTTATTAACATTCAACTTATCAGTTTATAACTTGTAAATTCAACTTATAAGTTGGGTCGACAAACACTCGTCAATAAGCTGTTGCGGGCTTATAAGCCAATAAGCTTGCTTATAAGATTTGCCAAACATGTCCATTGCTAACCCAAGCTCCTTATTGTTTTCACAATTTCAAGAAAGGGGCTGCGATCCTCACATAGCATCTAGATACAAGTACAAAGACTTATTTCAATATATTCTAGATAATGGGAATGATCACTCCCCTCAAACATCCAAAGATATAAAAAGAAGAAGAAGATCGCCCGTTTTCGGAGAGTAGCCCGCTTCCCATTACTCACTAGGGCATTTCAAAAGAATCATTTGTAATGTTTTAATAAGTACACAACGGTTTTCAACTGCACTCCCAAATTTAACTTTTACCAACATTTGCCCACTTGCAACAATATGTTCTACCGTCACCGGTAAAACTCTTAAGTGAATTCCCACTTCCATTGCCCAGCTTGATCCTTGCTCATAACTGAAAGATCCACATGTAACAATTTCCTGGTCAACCAATTGCAGAATTCTACCGGAGTAAATTACCAAGAAAGAATAACTAATATCATAGACTCTAACTTTTTGTTTGCTAAATTTTTATCTCTGAAGTATCTTATTCCCTTGTAGAAAGTGTTAAATCCAGAAAGGGGTTTTATACAAAAAGTCATGATTTTGGAAATGAATGTCTAATAAATTATAGCAAAGACTTATAGAAAGATATATACTTGCATAAGAATTTTTTATGAGATCATCAAATTTTATTCAAAATACATTAAATGATGAACATTGAGGCACACCGATTAGAATGGCAAAAGAAATGGTCCACATAACATACCTTGGACCCATGTGGCACGAGTTCCCGCAATTCCTTAATACAATCTTGTATTAACTGTCTACATTTTTTGCCATTATTAATCGAGGCCTCTCCATTTGTTTATTAAACTTACTATAGCTTGCAGATGATAATGCTTTTGGTAACCTGCCATGCATCATTGGCTTCAGATGTACGAATGGAGTAATTTGCGTTCTCTTCAATAATGGAAGAATGTTATTTTAGTGAATAATCTGCTGAAGAGATGCCATGTGCGTCATTGGTGTGAGGCTGTAAAACTTTGTCAAATATCAGCAAGGAATTTACTTATCCCGATTTAGTATCATCATGCTTAACTTCAGTAGCATTTATTCAAGCTTCAACCAGCACTGTTTCTAATAGATGTTCCACACATGAGTTCACTATCGTAAGATTACTAATGCAAGTTCTGTCATCAGGTATCTGAACAACTATTTCAGTCTTCTGTTTTTTATTTTTGGGAATAGTGCTTCATGAATCCCACGACCAACAGAAAAATTTGAACACAGATCACACTTATTTATGTGATTACCCTCTCTATAGTAATCTTCCCAGCTGTAGCCATTGAGCAAAGATAGATCATCATTATTCTCTGTGCCCACTACCGAATCCCAAAAGACACTACTGCTGTTACATTTCTTGCTGACAATGTTTTCATTTATATGTTGCAGATATTTTGCAAGATAAGATACAAGTGGATCCAAACTTTCAAAAACCCTCGAGATTGACTTCTCAGGTTTCTGATTCGTATTCGTAACTTCTGTCTTCCATATGTATTAATATTGGTAACTGACTTTTCAAGTTTCTCAGATTGCTGCATCATTAAAACAATAAAATTACAGCATTTATCCAACTTTTCCCTTTCATCACCCTCACTTACCAGGGTTCTAATATTCTCGTCTCGTCATTTAAGTGTATCTATGAAAGTTTGTTCGATTGTGTTTGTGGGTGTATATAAAGTGTAAGAAAATGATGAAGTCATGTAGAAACATACCTAGATATTTAGAAATTGAAGGTTGAGGAAGTAGGTTGGGCCGCGTGCGAGTCTTAACTTTACATTAGTATGATATTTTTTGCTTTGGGCCAAAACCACACGAATTTATTTTTAGGCACATCCCAAAAGGTCATACTAACAGAGTTAACTCGCTGCTTATTAACAACCAATCTGCCTCTCCCACAAATGATGTAAGACAACTCCTAACAACCTCTAGATGTACGAATGGAGTAATTTACGTTCTCTTCAATAATGGAAGAATGTTGTTTTAATGAATAATCTGCTGAATAGATACCATGTGCGTCATTGGTGTGAGGCTCTAAAACTTTGTCAAATGTCAGCAAGGAATTTACCGATCCCGATATAGTATCCTCATGCTTAACTTCAGTAGCATTTATGCAAGCTTCAGCCACCACTACTTCTAATAGATGTTCGGCACATGAGTTCACTGTCGTAAGATTACTAGTGCAAGTTCTGTCATCAAGTATCTGAACAACTATTTCAGTCCTCTGTTTTTTATGTTTTGGGCATACTACTTCATGAATCTCACAGCCAACAGGAAAATTTGAACACGGATCACACTTATTTATGTGATTACCCTCTCTATAGTAATCTTCCCAACTGTAGCCATTGAGTAAAGATAGATCATCATTATTCTCTGTGCCCACTACCAAGTCCCAAAAGCCACTACTGCTGTTACGTTTCTTGCTGACAACATTTTCATTTATATGTTGCAGATATTTTGCAAGATAAGATTTAAGTGGATCCAAACTTTTAAAAACCCTCGAGATTGACTTCTCAGGTTTTTGATTCATATTTGTAACTTCCGTCTTCCTTACGTATTAATATTGGTAACTGACTTCTCAGGTTTCTCAGATTGCTGCATCATTAAAATAATAATACTGCAGCATTTATCCAACTTTTCCCTTTCATCACCCTCTCTTATCAGGGCTCTAATATTCTCATCTTGCCATTTAAGTGTATCTATGAAAGTTTGTTTTATTGTGTTTGTGGGTGATAGTCCATATGGCTCCTGGGAGAACCACCCCCAGGCCTTCAGCTCCATACAGCTCCTGGGAGGCCTACTCCTAGGCTCCTAACTCCACACAGCTCCTGGGAGAACTACTCCTAGGCCTTCAGCTCCATACAGCTCCTGGGAGGCCTACTCCTAGGCTCCTAACTCCACACAGCTCCTGGGAGAACTACTCCTAGGCCTTCAGCTCCATACAGCTCCTGGGAGGCCTACTCCTAAGCTCTTAACTCCGTGCAGCTCCGGGAATGCCTACTCCTAGGCTCATAACTCTACGCAGCTCCTGGAAGGGATACTCCCGCACACTACCACTCCCGACCAGCTTAGTCCCGTAAGCGAAACCCTGATAAATCCCAACACGTGAGACGTTGGCCCAAGCACGTGACGGGGACAACTGTCACACATCAATCATGGGAATAATCAGGCCACGTGTCAGAGGATCCTCAAAACATTCCTCGACCAGTCCCGCGCTGACGCGTGTAAAGCATCCACTCCCGCCAGGTGCCCTCCGCTCCCAGAACCAATGGCTACGATTCAAAGGTACCAACCCCAAAACCCTACCCTTGAGCTATAAATAGCCCAAGAAGGTGAGGTTTTGGGGTGAATCATTTCTTTCACACTCATATACAAACACAGCCACCTCGCATTCATATTCATCCTCATCTTCCCAAAAAGCTAGTTCTTACTCTCACGCCGGAGGCGCCGCGGGGCTCCAACCCCCCTTCCGGTGTTATTTTGTAGGAACCCAACCACAGCTACACCTCTACAGCGGCGAAAGATCCAGGACGGCGTCGAAGGAGCAGCCCCGCCACCAGGAGTTATCATTTGGCGCTAGAAGGAGGGGCTCTCCATCCTTGGGTCTCGGTGCCCCTGGATTCACCTTCATCAGCAAACTCTTCAAAGAGTCCATTTATTCAAACTTGTAAGAACTCAAGCAACCAACCCTTTACGTAAACATGAATGTTGCTCATATCGACCACGTTTGTATGCGCTCGTTACTTTAGGCCACGTTTGTGTGAGCTCGTTTTGTTGGTTAAGCCACGTTTGTGTGAGCTATCGTTAGTTTTAATCGTTATTGTTCTAGTTTGAATATAACTTTGCGTTGTACTTCATCGTTGAATAGTCCCATAAAATCGGTTGAACTGCTCCCAGGAAGCTATTTGCTAGTATTTGTCGTTATTTTGGGTAGTTTCTGCAAATTTCATAAAGCAACCTTAGACCGATATTCTCTGTGCCATATTGTTATCATTTGTTGTTGGTGCTGTTGAGAAATGGCAAGACCAGGAAAGAATACCTCTGGGAGGCCATCTGCTAGTGCTCAGGTCCAGGATCCGGACCACTCCCAGGCTCTCGACCCAGGAGCCGAGAGAGAAACATTCCAGGAGCAACCACTACACACTCCCGTAGTGGAGAGAATTGTAAACACAAGGGATGCCAGAACCCTCATAGAGCTCAATCAGTACAAGTACACAAATGTCCCGGTAGCCGAAGAGCACATGGCTAACCTCACAAGCGATGAACTAGCAGAAGCAATCAGACTATACAGACAGGAGCAGACCCGCCTCCAAGAAGAGGCAGAACTAGAGGAGGAGCCGGAGGAATCCGGGGACTCCCAGCAATCAAAAAGGTCGGTGTTCGACCGCATTGGAGCCAAGGGGAAGAAAAGCAAAAAAGATCAAGGCAAAAAAGAAGCAGAAGCTGCTAAACAGAGAAAGTTGGAAGAAGTCCGGGAGCAAATCAGGAAAGAAGAAGAAGCAAAGCTCGAGCTAAAGATCCAAAAAAGAATACAATTAGAAGAAGAGAAGCTGTTGACCAAGCCTAGGAGCAAAAGAACCCGGAGAGACCCCACTCCGGAGCTGATTTCTGATGATGAAGAAGAAGAGAAGCAGAAGGACCTAAAAGACATGATCTATGAATTGCAGAGGAAGATGGACAGAGACTCAGGAGTGGAGATTGGAGAAACACTCACTCCTTTCAGCTACTCCTTAGAAGCTATCCCCCGGCAGCGGGACTTGAAACATTACAACTTTGACTCCTTTGATGGTCTGGGAGACCCGGAGGAGCACTTGAACTACTTTGAACAGATAGCGCAGATATACTACTACAATGACTTGACGAAATCAAGGTTCTTCGCTTCAACACTTAAGGGAGGGGCCCAGAGATGGTTCAGCAGAATCCCCTCCCGCAGCATCCATTCCTGGAAGGAATTTCGAGCCTCTTTCCTCAGGAGATTTCGGGCGAACAAAACGCACGAAATGCACATGTGTCACCTGGAGACAATCCGGCAGCACGACAATGAATCCCTATCTGCATACATGCGCCGGTTCCAGGAAGCAATCAATAAAGTTTCAAATCTGGATGAGAGGGAAGCTTTAAGCATTTTTAGAAGAAATCTGGACCCAGAGCACAACGAAAGGTATATTGTGGAGCTAGTCAATAAGGAGCCGCAAAGTCTGGCAGCAGCTTATTCCATGGCCGCCAGATTCATTAAGGAAACAGACGTGCTCCAAGCAATGAGAATGACCCGGAATGGAGGGTTTAGGAATAAAAACACTGATGACCGACCGAAAGGAGGTTACCATCAGGACAAGAAATTCAAGCAAAGCAACCAAAGCCAAGAAAGACAAGCAAACCCAGTTTTCCAAAGACTTGGTCCTAAGCAGGAGTCGAACAGCGACCCAGGACCCGTGAAACAAGCTCGGGAGCCGAAGCAGGAGCCGGACTGGACTCCTCTCAACATGACCCGGGAAGAAATCTTGAAAGAAGTCAAAGAAAAGCCTTTCTATTACCCTCCGAAGCCAATGCAAACTCCTCCGGAGAGTAGGCCCTACAATAGGCAATGTGATTATCACGAGACCCATGGCCACAAAACCGAGAATTGCTTATCACTAAAGTACTTCATTGAGGACCAAGTGAAAAAGGGGAATATGAACAAGTACTTAGTTCGGGACAACAGCAGAGGAGAAGCACAGAAGAAAGGAAATAATATAGTCAATGTGGTCCTAGGCGGATCCTACTCCCCACCCGGGGGCCCGGGCTTCGGTGAAGAAGTACTCTCAATCCAATCGCTCCCAGACCTGGTGATATCCTTCAGCAGCAAGGACTATGAAGGAGTCAACCCTCATCACAATGCAGCTTTGGTTGTCACTCTGGACATCTTTGATAATGAAGTAAGAAGAATGCTCATAGACAATGGCTCCTCAGTAAATATTCTATTCAAGCACACAGTGGATAGAATGCAGTTAGGGAGCGTCCGCTCAAATGAATGTCGAGAAGACCCACTCTATGGCTTCGGCCACAACTTAGTCCCGATCCAAGGAACTTTGTATCTGCCAGTCATTTTTGGATCTGCTCCTAACCAAGCGACTCATGTCATCAAATTTTATGTGATCAACGCTCCTTCCTCATACAACGGAATTATTGGCAGATCAGCTCTGACCATGATGCAAGCAATAACTTCAATCTCCCATCTCAAGATTAAGTTCCCAACCCCGACGGGAGTCGGGGAGATTAAAGGAGATTACGGAGTTGCTGAAACATGCTACAACCAGGGGTTAGTTATGGCAGAAACCCATCAAGATAACAAGAGGAAGGCTACGGTCCTTCGCAAACAACAAAGCACGAAGAAGCACAGACCCCGGACAAGGGAAGAACCAAGCAAAACAAGTCCAGAAGAACTGGCAAGCAACCAAGTCATGGTAGTGGACAAGACAAATCGAGTCCTAGACCAACCTCGTCCTACCATGCAAGCAACCGAAGAACCTGAAAAAGCAAACAACTATCTAAAGAAGAACTCTGAAGCTCGGATTCATCAAATGATCTCAAACAAAGAACAAGCAAAAATCGAAGCAGCAGTCGAAACAGAAGAAATCGAAGTAGATGCAACCAATTCAGGCAAAAAAGTGAGGATTGGGTCAGGACTCGAGGAGTCCTTCAAGGAGAGATTAGTTTCCCTGCTCCGGGAGTATAAAGATGTTTTTGCCTGGAGTCCAAGGGACATGCCAGGACTACATGAGTCCATAGCAATGCACAGCTTGGATGTCAACCCCAACAAAAAACCAGTAAAGCAGAAGAGAAGAAACTTTGCTCCGGAGAGGCAGAGAGCCATTGACGAAGAAGTAGAAAAGCTACTCAAAGCAGGAATCATCAAAGAGATCAAATATCCGGAGTGGCTAGCTAACGTGGTCATGGTTAAGAAGTCCAACGGCAAATGGAGAATGTGCGTGGACTACACTGACCTAAATAATGCATGCCCGAAGGACCCGTATCCCCTTCCAAACATTGATCAGCTGATAGATGCCACCTCAGGACATGTAATGCTAAGTTTCATGGACGCCTTCTCCGGATACAACCAAATAAAGATGAACCCGAAGGACATCCCTAAGACAGCATTCATAACTCACAGAGCAGTCTACGCTTATGTGATGCTACCCTTCGGGCTTACCAGCGCAGGATCCACTTACCAAAGAGCCATGAATAAGATATTCAAGTCCCAGATTGGGAGAAACTTGGAATGCTATGTCGATGACATGATTTCGAAATCAACAACTATACAAGGGCATTTGGAAGATCTGAAGGAATGCTTCGAAAATCTAAGGAAGAACCAACTAAAGCTAAACCCGGAGAAATGCACCTTCGGAGTAGGAGCAGGGAAGTTCCTAGGGTTCATGATCAGCAGCAGAGGCATAGAAGCCAATCCGGAGAAAATAAAAGCAATCCAGGAGATGAAAGCTCCCAGGACGCAAAAAGATGTGCAGAAGCTAGCAGGATCACTAGCAACACTCAGGAGATTTGTCTCAAAACTAGCAGAGAGGTGCTTACCTTTCTTTGATCTACTCAAAGGAGCAACCAACAAGAAAGAGGTAAACTGGAGCCCAGAGTGCCAGAAAGCATTCGAGGAAATCAAAACTTACCTCTCTCAGCCACCAGTCCTAACTAAAGCCAAGCCAGAACAGCCTCTCTACTTATACTTATCAGCAGGAGCACAAGCCGTAGGAGCTGCCCTGATCAGGGAAGAAAATGGAACACAGCAACCAGTCTACTACGTAAGCCAAGTCCTAAAAGATTCAGAAACAAGATACCCAAGATTGGAGAAGTTTGCCTTTGCTTTGGTTACAACATCAAGAAAACTCAGACACTACTTCCAAGGGAGGGAGATCAAAGTAGTAACAAATCAACCACTAAGAAAAATACTGCACAAGCCAGAAATCTCGGGAAGACTTGTTAATTGGGCTGTGGAATTGAGCCAGTTCAACCTAAGCTTCATTCCCAGGACTGCAATCAAAGCTCAAGTTCTTGCAGATTTCATAATCGAATGCAACTTCCCAGAAGAAGACCAACAACCAATGGACATGGATCAGGAGCCAAAAAAGGAAATTAGTCCAGGAGCCTGGACCTTAAAAGTAGATGGTTCTTCAACAACCGAGAGGTCATGAGCCGGACTCATACTGAGGAGCCCAGAAGGATTCAAGATTCAGACAGCTATATCCTTCAACTTCCCGGCAACAAACAACCAAGCAGAATATGAGGCGCTGATCGCAGGACTAAAGCTCTCCCGGACTCTAAGGGTCCAGGACTTACAAATTTACAGCGACTCCCAGATAGTGGTCAAACAAACAAACGGAGAATACATAGCAAAGGACCCTACTCTGGCGAAGTACCAAGCACTAGTTCAGAGCTATTTAGCTTCAATACCAAGCCACCAAATCCTCCAAATATGCCGAGAAGAAAATGAAGAAGCGGATATCCTATCCAAATTAGTCCGGAATTCATCAGACCTAGACTGCTCAGTCTACTTCGAGGACCTCCACAAACCATCAATTGAATCCGGAGAGGTCTTGGAAATAGAAAGCACTCAAAATTGGATGACTCCCTTCATAGATTACTTGGACAAAGGGGGACTCCCAGAAGATAAAGGAAAAGCTCAAAGATTGAAAGCAAAAGCAGCCAAGTTCTTCCTCGAAGAAGGAGTACTCTACCGCAGGACCTTCTCATCTCCTACCCTGAAGTGCATTGGCCCAGAAGAAGCAAAGTACTGCTTGGCAGAAGTGCATGAAGGAATATGCGGAGACCACATGTCTGCAAAAGCCCTAGCTCATAAGATCATAAGACAAGGCTACTACTGGCCAACAATTCATCAGGATGCGATACAATTCGTCAAGAAGTGCAAGGAGTGCCAACTCTTCAGCAATGTATCCCGAATAAGCCCAGTCCTACCATCCTCAGTCCTGTCACCTATCCCCTTCGCTGTTTGGGGTATTGATATCATGGGACCATTCCCTCGAGCAAAAGGAGATCTAAGGTACCTACTAGTCTCTATTGACTACATGACAAAATGGGTTGAAGCAAAAGCAATGAGGACAATCAATCAGCAAGACTGCATAAAGTTTATGGACAACATTTTGATGAGGTTCGGGATACCACGAGTCCTAGTATCAGACAATGGACCTCAATTCATTGGATCAGAGTTCGAGTCCTACCTCCAAGACCGCGGGATTAAGCACAAAAAATCATCAGTGGCATATCCCCAAGGAAATGGCCAAGTAGAAGTAACGAATAGAATCCTGCTCCGAGGTATCGAGAAAAGACTCAAAGAAAGCAAAAGCAAGTGGCCAGAAGAACTACCAAGCGTACTTTGGTCCTACAGGACAAGCCCAAGGACAAGCACAGGAGAAACTCCATTCAAACTAGCTTATGGAACAGAAGCAATGCTCCCTATTGAAGTAGGCTCTCCTTCCCACAGAGCAATAAACTTTGAAGAAGGAGCAAATGAAGAAGGACTCAAAACAAACATGGAACTAATTGATGAGGTCCGGGACCAAGCTGTGGTAAGAATGGAGAAGTACAAGGAGAAAACAAGAGAACATTTCAGTAAGAAGTCAAGAGTCAAAAACTTCCAAGTTGGAGACCTAGTCCTTCGAGACACTGAAGCATCAGATCCCACAAACACCGGAAAGTTAATGCCCAAATGGGAAGGACCATACAAAATCAAAGAAGTCCTCAGGCCAGGAACCTACAAGCTCTCGAACATGGATGACTCAGAAGTGCCAAACACTTGGCATGGACTAAGGCTAAGGAAATACTATCAGTAGTACAGCAAACAAAGCAACCAAAAACTTGTAGCCAATATGGCAAGTAACCAAAATGTTCCTCCTTCTATATTGTATGAATGATCAATGAAAAGCTTTCTTTTTAACTTGAATATTTTCCAAAAGCAACCACTAGTCCGGACAAGCCATTAGTCAGGACTAGAGCAACCAACTTTTATTTAGAATTAATTTTCTAACTTAAAGCAACCACTAGTCCGGACAAGCTATCAGTCAGGACTAGAACAATCAACTTACCACTAGTCCGGACAAGCCATTAGTCAGGACTAGAGCAACCAACTTTTACTTAGAATTAATTTTCTAACTTAAAGCAACCACTAGTCCGGACAAGCTATCAGTCAGGACTAGAACAATCAACTTATCACTAGTCCGGACAACCTATCAGTCAGGACTAGAGCAACCAACTTTTACTTGGAATTAATTTTCTAACTTAAAGCAACCACTAGTCCGGACAAGCTATCAGTCAGGACTAGAACAATCAACTTATCACTAGTCCGGACAAGCTATTAGTCAGGACTAGAGCAACCAAATTTTACTTAGAATTCATTTTCTATCTAAAAGTCCTCCACTAGTCCGGACAAGAAGATTAGTCAGGACTACAGCAAAATTCAACTTGGGAAGATATTCTAAGGCAAAAACAAACTACAGAAGAAAAGTAAAATAGCGTCAAAGAAAGCATTCATTACAAATTCAATGGCCTCAAACAAGCACGGACCAAAGTACAAAAAATATTACAAGAACCAAATATTATCAAGTCTCAAATCAGTAGCAGTAGCAGTTTTACAAATCAAATATAAATCAGGACTCCGGAGCACGGGGAGGCAGGAAACTGGGGCAAGGACCGTCGAACGGCTCCGGTTCACCTAGTCCAAGCTCAATATCTTCCTTGGCTTTGATAAACTCAGATACGAAACTATCCCAATCAGCCTCCGGACTCGTCTTGATATGCCTCTCAGCAACCAACCAGCATCGAGCTATCTCCGGAGCACCAGCATTGGCGAGAGCTCTATCATACTCCTCAGATCTCTTAAATTCTTCAATAACCTGGGCCTCCGGACGAACAGCAGACATTTGCCTCCGGAGCTCAACCAACTCGGATTTTAGGTCGGATACCTCCTTCTCCGCGTTATCAGCCCGGATAGTCACTTCATTCAGATGCTTATTCAGTCCGGAGAGGGAATTGTCTTTTACAATTATCTGGTCCCGGAGCTGACTAATCTCCGAATCCTTATCAGCAATGGTACTCCGGGAGATTTTCAGTTCATTGTAGGCCAGAGAAGCTGATCCAGCCATATACCCACCAAGCTGCAAAAAATGGAAAAGCTCAGAAAAATATTCTAAGGCAAATAAAAGCAAGAAACAAGAACAGAAAGAAAATACCTGACCCCAGAGACGGGAACACTCCTTCATTGTGGCATCAAATCCGGACTCATTCATCTTACTCCACTGAGATTGAGTCGGAATCCCAGCCATGAAGCGAGCCACCTTTTCCTCCAGCCCCGGAACAACTTCATCCGGACTATCCGATTCAACAGCTTTCCCTTTTCCAGCCCCGGACCCAGAGCCAGCTTCATAATTTTCAGCCCTAGGAGGCTTCGACCCAAGAGTCCGGAGCCTCTTCCTTCTCCGCCCAGAATCAACGCCCGGAATCTCCCCAATAGGACCTAAATCCTCAAGATTGTCAAATTCATTATCCAACTTAACATTATTCTCCGGAGTAGACTGGTTCACATGAACTTCAGGCTCCGGATTTGGGACGGCATTGCTTTGTGACCCCTCCTCGACCGAGGCGTTCGATCCGGAGCCAGTAACAGCATTCTTCTTCGGTAACTTGAAAGCCTTGCCCAGACCTTTCAGAGCATCACTGTAGGCTGAAGACGACATGTCCGGATTGTAATGAGGCAAACCTGCAAAGGAACAAAGAAAAAACACAAGACAAAACTGGTACGGAATCAAGACAAATAAAGATATACAACAAAAACATAGAAGGTCCGGACAAAAAGAGAAACTACTTACACCCTATTCTATGCATAGTCCTATACATCATAAAGGTATCCCGGGTCATTTGAAAACCCAAGCATTCACAAAATGCAAATATCATCCGGAGCGCATCTCCCCGGAGAACATCCCTTCGGAACCTAGTCCGGACTCCGTCGGCAGCTATATAAGGAAGATAAAACAAATCTAAGCCCCTCAGCATGATGAGCTCTCCATTCCAATGCTTCAAAGAAGATTGCTGAATCACTGGCCTATAAGAGCCCCCGTAACCGCACTCAGCAGCCCGGAACCGAAGCTCATAAAGAGGAGTCTGTCCGGACCGGACCAAATGAAATAAGTGATGCCATAGCTTAAAAGTGGGCTGAACTTTAAACTTATTACAGGAAGCAATAAACCAAGTCATCCATTTTATACCGTTGGGCGTAATCTGCATCGGAGAAACCTTATATATATACTTGCACAGGTGCTTGAGGAACAAGTGCCAGTGCGGGTTCCATCCGGACCGGAGATGCTCCAACCATACCGGAACAAACCCATCAGCTGGCCTATGATAAATCCTTTCCTCCGGAGTCGGCCACCTCCACTCAATCCGTCGATCCAGCGCCTGCGCCTCATGGTCCAAAGCGGCGTATTCCTCCCTCAACTCATAGGGCTCCTTAGCCGCTATACTCCCAGCAAATTTCCTATCCAGCTCTTCCTGATTATAAGGCCCCGGATTCGCGTTCGGCTGCCTAGCGTATCCGGACCTAATGCTCCTATAGTAAAAGCTATCCTCAATTTCTTCACTCTTAGTAACGAAATACCCGAGGGTCTCAACCCAGAGCCCCTCCGGACTACACGGTACTTTTCTGGAGGAGATCTTAGCAACTGAAAGCTTCATTATGGCCTCGGAGTCCGAAGTAGAAGCTTTCTTACCCATTTCAACCCGCTCAGAATCAGCAGAAGACTCAGAACCTGAACTAGATGGCCCCGGATAACAAGTTATGTAGGCCTTGGCAAGAGCTTTAGTCCGGACCATAAACCTAAAACAAGTGACAAAGGTTAGTCTAAAACTCCTACAGGTTATTTATCTTGAAAGCTACATGGTCCGGACTACCCTACGATTCATTTTAATTACAAGTTAAAATCGACAGTCCGGAGACCCAACAAAGAAAACACCCCTAAACAAACGCTCCAGACTGCAAAAACCCCGAAGCCATTACTCCGAACTCAAACAACACACAAACACATAAACGCAAACCAATTGCAAATTCCAAAACCTAGCCTATTAGTCCGGACTAAGTATCCAAGTCCGGACCCTAACATAAAACCCTAATTCCATAAACAATATCAATACAGAATCAAAAACTAAAACATGCCCACAAACACATATATATACACATACATACAGCAAAACAACAACAACGAAACGCAAGAACACATAAACAATACAACCAAACAATGAGGAAAACGGAAGAATCAAAGTAAAGACACAAACAGGGAAATATAGCAAAACTTACGAGACTGATATAACGGAGCGACTGGGGACGACCAATAATCAACCACAGGCCAAGCTACAGCGACAGGTAACGACGGCAAGAACGGCAAAGAAAGACCTCGAGAGAAAGAAATAAAAACAAAGAAGAAGAATTGAAGAAGCAATAAAAAGAAAACAAAGAAGGCAGCGCCTCCTTTTATAGGGGGTAAAAAACTAAAAAACCATGCCACGTGGCACGATCCCAGCCGCCCATCACGAGCAGTCATTATTGAAGAGTCATTATTACAGCACGTCATTTGAAAAAGACAACTGTAACAATTCAAATAATTGGGGGGAAATTCCCCAAAACCGTTTCAACTTCCAAGTCCGGACTACATAAATCAACGAAATCCGGACTGGGGGGCAAGAAAAGCTCAACTCCTGCTAAAGACGACAACCTTAGTCCTGATTCGCTGAACTCAACGCACTCCGGACTGGGGGGCAAGAAAAGCTCAACTCCTGCTAAAGACGACAACCTTAGTCCTGATTCGCTGAACTCAACGAACTCCGGACTTGGGGCCAAGAAAAGCTCAACTCCTGCTAAAGACAACAACCTTAGTCCTGATTCGCTGAACTCAACGAACTCCGGACTAGGGAGCAAGAAAAGCTCACCTCCTGCTAAAGACAACCTTAGTCCTGATTCGCTGAACTCAACGAACTCCGGACTGGGGGCCAAGAAAAGCTCAACTCCTGCTAAAGACGACAACCTTAGTCCTGATTCGCTGAACTCAACGAACTCCGGACTGGGGGGCAAGAAAAGCTCAACTCCTGCTAAAGACAACAACCTTAGTCCTGATTCGCTGAACTCAACGAACTCCGGACTGGGGGGCAAGAAAAGCTCAACTCCTGCTAAAGACGACAACCTTAGTCCTGATTCGCTGAACTTAACGCACTCCGGACTGGGGGGCAAGAAAAGCTCAACTCCTGCTAAAGACGACAACCTTAGTCCTGATTCGCTGAACTCAACGAACTCCGGACTGGGAGGCAAGAAAATCTCAAGTTCTTTTAACAAAACAATCAAAAACTCATGTTCTACAAACATACCCAAATTCACTCCCCCATCCAGAAAATCTGCATAAGGGAGTGGGGGGCACATGATAGTCCATATGGCTCCTGGGAGAACCACCCCCAGGCCTTCAGCTCCATACAGCTCCTGGGAGGCCTACTCCTAGGCTCCTAACTCCACACAGCTCCTGGGAGAACTACTCCTAGGCCTTCAGCTCCATACAGCTCCTGGGAGGCCTACTCCTAGGCTCCTAACTCCACACAGCTCCTGGGAGAACTACTCCTAGGCCTTCAGCTCCATACAGCTCCTGGGAGGCCTACTCCTAAGCTCCTAACTCCGTGCAGCTCCGGGAATGCCTACTCCTAGGCTCATAACTCTACGCAGCTCCTGGAAGGGATACTCCCGCACACTACCACTCCCGACCAGCTTAGTCCCGTAAGCGAAACCCTGATAAATCCCAACACGTGAGACGTTGGCCCAAGCACGTGACGGGGACAACTGTCACACATCAATCATGGGAATAATCAGGCCACGTGTCAGAGGATCCTCAAAACATTCCTCGACCAGTCCCGCGCTGACGCGTGTAAAGCATCCACTCCCGCCAGGTGCCCTCCGCTCCCAGAACCAATGGCTACGATTCAAAGGTACCAACCCCAAAACCCTACCCTTGAGCTATAAATAGCCCAAGAAGGTGAGGTTTTGGGGTGAATCATTTCTTTCACACTCATATACACACACAGCCACCTCGCATTCATATTCATCCTCATCTTCCCAAAAAGCTAGTTCTTACTCTCACGCCGGAGGCGCCGCGGGGCTCCAACCCCCCTTCCGGTGTTATTTTGTAGGAACCCAACCACAGCTACACCTCTACAGCGGCGAAAGATCCAGGACGGCGTCGAAGGAGCAGCCCCGCCACCAGGAGTTATCAGTGGGTGTATATAAAGTGTAAGAATATGATGAAGTCATGTAGAAACATACCTAGATATTTAGAAATGGAAAGTTGAGGAAGTAGGTTGGGCCGCGTCTCAGTCTTAACTTTACATTAGTATGATATTTTTTGCTTTGGGCCAATACCGCACAAATTTATTTTTAGGCACATCCCAAAAGATCATACTAACGGATTTAACTCGCTGCTTATTAACAACCAATCTGCCTCTCCCACAAATGATGTAGGACAACTCCTAACAGTCTTCCCTTTATACATCGAGAATGAAACCTGCTAAACCTTTATTCTATCTACATTTCTCATCAAACAACTTTAATTCAAACCAACACTACTACTTATCCTGCTACACCTGATCTGGTAACTCAAAGCTCTTTTCTGGGATAGGGATGAACACTCTTGGTATAAGAGGGTCCCGCTGCTTGACTCGCTTCTTGACTATGCGGGTTCTGATGGATTACATTCTCTACCTTGACTGAAAAAAAATAGGAATAATAATAAAAGATGGTGAGCCAAAAATTGCTCAACAAGCCTGTAACAATATATGTGGTAATAAGAGAAAATAAATAAATCGAATTCTGATGGTTTGAACAACCATTTCTATATGTATGGAAAAATAAAGTGCCATTACTGGCGAGTGCCAAATGAATGGGACTGGAAACAAGAACTAACTATACACTATAACATGCTGATCAGTCAGGATACAGTGCGGATCTATACCCACCTGCATAGACCCAACCAACATAGGGAGTACTCAGGAAACTACGACTTATTAATTAATGGTCTGGGTAAAACCCAATCCGTATGGTAACCATCCAGTCCAAAGATGAGCATCCGGAATAATCGGAATGCTTTTGATGTATCCCAACATTAGGATATATCATAATATATGTAACAAGGGTGAAAATATTGGAATATGAATAGAGGATTCAATAAATTTGGAGAAATCAAGAATCGAAATGAAATAGAAACAAGAATCAATAATTGTGTATCAATTTTGTATCATTGTATATGAACAAGAATTATCAATGTGTAATTGATATGGAAAGTAGGATATATTTTACTATTCTGAATTTAGAATAGGGGAAAAACTTGCCTGGCGCATACTTAACCTGGTTCAACTCACCGCCTTTGGTCTCCTGCTTGATTTGCCTTGCTGATACTGAATCAATCATGGAAAGGTAGTCATTTAGATAACTTACTACATACGCGTATCTCAAATTGATACCACGTAACCCTAATAATCTACCCATGCGTTTCTATCTGACTCGCGTATATAAATATAAAGAATTATATAACACATAAGGTTCACATAATCATGTAAAGCACATAGCACATAAGGCACATAATTGATTTTAATCTGACAATTATTTTTTAGAATCGATACTAGACTTATACCCATATTAACTAACCCTATTTGGTTTTATTTATAATTTTTCGGGATTTATTTGACCCGATTCTACCTATATTAGGGCCTATAAACCTTTAACTATCACAAGATGACTTTCTTTCGGAAGAAATTATAATTTGCAATTATTTTTATTGGATTTGTTTCATTTTTCTGAATCTAAGGGTCTTCATTTCACTCAAATCAGACTAACGGTTTAATTATTATGAATTAAACAAGATTTAATTAATTAATAATTAATTATAAATATTTAATTATAATTGAATAATCCTTAATTATATTTTTAAATAATTATTTAACAATTATTATATTTTTAAATTATTATTCCCTAATTATTAGGATTAATTACAATTATTTACAAATTATTATCACTTACTTGATTAGATCAATTATCTACAAATAAATAATCGATGCAACTAACAGTTACGTTATTCATCGAATAAGTAATTATTATTCACAACATAATCTAGCTCAACGATCAACTACTCGTATAAATATGAGTTACTCGCATTCCTCGTATACCTATCAACTTATTATTACTGATAATTATAATTTATTACCACTTATACGATTAAATCGATCATCTGTATTTAACTATTCGATTCGAATAATTCTTACGATATTCCTCGAATAATTAACTATCGCTCTAATAATAATAATAATAATAATAATTATTATTATTATTATTATAATCCAACATATCGTTCACTTTTTCGGATAGGTACGAGTTATTCATATTATAGAACTAATTATCGAATCTTTAATCATATTATTCAATTATTTTTAATCCTTATTTATTAATTAACTACCTAATTATTAATTAAAAAATAACTAATAAATAATTAGATAAATAATTAAATAATCAAACAAATAACTAATTTCAAATTTCTAAATTATTAAAATATTTCTGAAAGTATTAATAATATTTTTCAGAATTTAAAATTTATTTTTATTTAATTTTTATAATTTTTAAAACTGATTTTTGATTTTATAAAATATAATTAATTAATTAAAAATCCAGAAACAGAAAACAGGGAATGGAAATCGGGTTTTGAAGATCAAACCCAGGTCGAATTCTGGGTTGAAACCGGGTCGAACCCGGGTCCTCAAGAACAGCCTAGAACCCCGCTAGGGTGGCCGTTTCTGGCGAGCTTTCCGGCGAGCCTAAACCCCGGCCAAAACATAATGATTTCGACTCGTTTAAGCTGCAACATCGTTCCTTTCTTCTCTCACCGTACAACCACCCTCTCCATCGCAACCGACGACCACTCCATCCCGTTCTCTGGCCAAAACTCCATTTTTTTCCGATGAACCTCCTCAGAGAATCGTTTCTTACCCAATTATGAACCAAAATTCCCAAAATATATACCAAATCAACGCTACAGACTGCTATAATCATTCCCAACAGTTCATATTAATCAAAAACATCTAAAATTCTAAAAAAAACAAATCAGAAACACTAAAACCCATGAACTCGGTACATCGGTTTAGGGGTTATAAAATTAAAATAAAAATACCTAATCACTCCTAGGACTACAACAAAACTTACTGCATCAACCAAACAATCAAATGATTCTTCACAATCAAAAACCGAAATTCATGCCAAGAACATAAAAATTGATTTTGAGATTAAACGAACCTCGGTTGTTGATATTAATATCAATAGATTCGTCTCTTCACAAGGTTGTATCGGTTACTCGAGCTTTTGCAATGGATTAGTGAATCTCCCAAAATCATGGATTGATCTTCTCCCTCCTTCAAGAACACACTTGTCACCAACACTTTCTAATTTAATTAAACTGATTTTTAATAATTCATTAACTAAAAATTAATATTAATTCAACTATTTATAGTACTGAAAATAATACCCCTAAATAAAATTAAGGAGCTAATTACACACCTAATACAAATATTTGGCCCCAATTTTTATAATTTTTGGCTATTAATAATGAATTTTTAAATATCCAATAAATACAAAATAAATGTTAAAAATTCCCAAAAATTATGAATATTACAAAAATGCAAAGAAAAATGATGTATAATAATTTCATGATCATATAAAAATAAAAATATGATTTTGTGGGGCTTTGGTACCCGAAGTGGTCCGGAAAAGTCATCTTTCGCGAAAAAGGTAAATTTGTAAAATGTCTAGGGGTTCAAAATAGCGATATGATACAGGTCGTTTTTGGCAAAATAGGGCCAACGATTTTATTTGAAATACAGGCTTTTAAAACACTGTTTGAGCTGTATGGGTTTTGATATAAAACATATAATTTACGATAAAATACTCAATAAATATATGAATCACATTCTGATCAAAACAGACGACACGTAGCACATAGCAATTAGGATTTAATGACTCAACACATTTAATCACTTAATAGTACACATAAATATCTTTATTATAATATAATACGAGCGTAATTTTCTCGGTCGTTACATTCTCCCCCCCTAACAGGATTCTGTCTTCAAAATCACGCTATGAAAATAACTGAGGATACCTTTCTAACATATCACTCTCAAGCTCCCAGGTTGATTCTTCAACCACTGGGTTTCTCCACAAAACTCTCACTAATGGTACAGACTTATTTCTTAATACCCTCTCTTGCCGAACTAGAATTTTTATCGGCTGTTCTATATACGATAAATCTGCCTGAAGTTCTTTGGGCTCAAATTCTATTACATGTCTTGTGTCAGGGTTGTACTTCTTAAGCATAGATACATGAAACACATTATAAATATGCTCCATATGGGGTGGTAAAGCTAATCCGTACGTAACTTTTCTGACTTTTTTCAAAATTTTAAATGGTCCGACGTAACAAGGTTTCAATTTTCCCTTGTTGCCAAACCTAGTTAATCCTTTCCATGGCGATACTTTTAGCAGTACATGTTCCCCTTCTTTATAGTCCACATCTTTTCTGGATTGATCTGCATATTTATGCTTTCAATTCTGTGCTGCTTCAAGTCGCTTTCGGATAAGTTCTACTTTTTCCTTGGTCTGCTGAATCAGTTCTGGACTTAGAATTTTGCGTTCTCCAACTTCATCCCAACATGTAGGTGATCAACATTTTCTTCCATATAAAGCTTCATAAGGTGGCATCCCGATACTCGCTTGATAGCTGTTATTGTAAGAAAATTCCACTAGCGGTAAATATTCATCCCAATTGCCCTTAAAATCTATCGCGCATACACATATCATATCTTCAATGGTCTGAATAGTCCTTTCACTTTGCCCGTCCGTCTGTGGATGAGAAGCGGTACTCATGTTTAACTTGGTTCCTAGACATTCTTGGAATTGTCTCCAAAATCTTGAATTGAAACGGGGATCTCGATCCGATATAATAGATACGGGTACTCCATGATGCATTACGATTTCCTTGAGATATAAGTGCACTAACTTGTCCAGTGAAAACCTTTCGTTGATCGGAAGGAAATGTTTTAACTTCGTTAATCGATCAATGATAACCCAAATTACATCATGATTTGCTTTCGTCCTTGCAAGTCCTACTACGAAATCCATAGCTAAGTGCTCCCATTTCCATTCGGGAATATCTAGTGGTTGTAGTAATCCGCTAGGGCATTGATGTTCAGCTTTCACTCCTTGGCACGTATAACACTTACTAACCCATCCCGCTATTTCTTTCTTCATATCTGGCCACCAAAAGTTTTCCTTCAGGTCTCTCTACCTCTTTGTGCTTCCGGGATGAATCGAATATCTTGAGCTATGAGCGTCTTGTAAAATTTCCGCTTTCAGTTCCGGTACATTAGGTATCCTGATTCTCGAAGCAACTCGAAAAATTTCTTTGGCATCCTTCTGACTGGTAATCTCTTCTCCTTATAAATTGTTGGTTTTATGATCCATTACTTCTTCCTGACACCTTCTTATCTTCTCCAATAATTCTGGCTGAAAGGTCATGGCGTAAATCATTTCGGTAGAGCTTTCTGGAACACGAACTTCAATATCCAGTTTATCGAATTCCTTGATTAAATCTTCCGAAGATGTTAACAGGTTCAATCATTCCTTTCGACTCAACGCATCTGCTACTACATTAGCTTTGCCTGGATGATAATTGATTGAAACATTGTAATCCTTGATTAACTCTAGCCAGTGTCGCTGTCGCATATTGAGTTCCTTCTGCCTGAAAATATATTTCAAGGTTTTATGGTCCGTGTAAATCTCACATCTTTTGCCGTATAGATAGTGTCTCCAGAGTTTTAGTGCGAATACGATTGCTGCTAGTTCAAGATCATGCATCTTATATTTCTGTTCATGTGGCTTTAGCTGTCTAGAAGCGTATGCGATCACTTTGCCATGTTGCATCAAAACACATCCTAATCCTCGATAAGAAGCGTCGCTGTATATGACAAAATATCCTTGATCGTCAGGTAAAACAAGTACAGGTGCGGTTACTAATCGATTCTTCAATTCTTAGAAACTTGCTTCACATTTCTCGTTCCATTTGAACTTTTCATTCTTTCGTGTAAACTTCGTCAATGGGGTGGCTATCTTTGCAAAATCCTTAACAAATCTTCTGTAGTAACCTGCTAATCCCAAGAAACTTCGGACTTCCGTTGGAGTCTTTGGTCTTTCCCAATTTAGAATAGCTTCAATCTTCTCTGGATCCACTTGAATTCCTTCAACACTGATGATGTGTCCTAAAAATTGCACTTCCTTCAACCAAAATTCACATTTTGAAAATTTCGCATAGAGCTGTTCCTTTCGTAATGTCTCCAATGTCATTCTTAAGTGCGCTGCATATTCTTCTTCTGTCTTTGAATAAATCAAGATGTCATCAATACATATAATTATAAACTTATCTAGATACTTCTTGAAAACTCGGTTCATCAAATCCATAAATGTTGCAAGTGCATTAGTTAATCGAAAAGTCATCACGAGAAATTCATAGTGTCCGTATCTCGTTCTGAACACAGTCTTTGGAATATCTTCTGCCTTGATCCTTAACTGATGATAGCCTGATCGTAAGTCGATTTTCAAAAACCATGCTGCTCCTTTCAGTTGATCAAATAAGTCGTCAATACGAGGCAAAGGATATTTATTCATGATAGTTAACTTGTTCAGCCCACAATAATCAATACATAGTCGCATGCTACCGTCCTTCTTTTTCACGAACAATACTGGTGCGCCCCATGGGGATACACTCGGCCTTATAATTCCTTTGTCGAGAAGATCCTGCAATTGCTTTGCTAATTCTTTCATTTCAACAGGCGCCATTCGATATGGAGCTTTTGAAATTGGTTCAGTCCCTGGTGCCAAATCAATAGTGAATTTGATTTCTCGATCTGGAGGTAGTCCTCGAAGTTCATCTGGAAAAATATCGGGAAACTCATAAACTACAGGAATATCTTCAATCTTCGGGCTCTCTTTTTTGGTGGTACTTGATGTTCTGGATGAGCGGCTTGCTGTAGCATTTGTTGTTGAAACTGTTGTTGTTGCTGCTGCATCTGTTGCTGCATCATCAGCATCTGCAATGGCATAAGATGAAGTATCTGATCCATATGATTGTTATCGTTCTGGCCCTCAGTATTTCCGTTAGACGAGTCGGGTCTTGCTTTTCTTTTGGGTGCCATATTTCTGATAATAAAACAATTGGTTCTTTTAATAACAATTTACTAAACAGGTGATACAGAATAGAAACAATCTTTATAATATTAAAACAGCATTAAAACAGTTGATATGGGAAAGAAAACAATTTATCAAATATCTAAAATAAGTGAGTAAAAACAGTGCAATGTTTAAATAAATCATTTTCAAATAATTTTAAATTTTGAAAATATGAAGGGTACAACATGATTGTAAATAAAAAAACATTTTTAAAATATGCGACGGTAAAATGATAAAATAAATGTAAATGCTTAAATGACTGGAAAAATAAAATAAAGAAAACGTGAAAAGGTTCATCTTATATATATATATATATATATATATATATAGGTAGGACACCAGCTGCAGGTGTCAATGCTTGATACAAAAGTCTATAATATGTTAGTCATTCCGCTACTGTTATCAGTCAAAACTAGTAGCTACACTCATACAAACTAGTCATACAATACTACACTGCATCTATCTACAGATAATATACGAGATACAACACTCCACTGTCTGCTGAGATTAGAATCCAGGTGGCACACGGCTCAGCTCCTCCTGCAAAGCCTCTAATACTAACTCTGTGAGTCTCATCACCCTGTGATATGCTGCCTCTGTACATATGTCCTGCTGCCTCAAGTCAGTAAACTCTTGAGAACCAGCCCTATGGATCCGGCGTAGTCTCTCTCTCAAGATGTAGTCTGGTCGGAGTGCTCGAACTAGACCGTCCTCCTGTGTCTCAAACAACTCAAAAATCTTCCTAAACCGATCCTTCCATCTGACCCTCTCCTCTCTCTCTGACTGGTACCGCTGATATAGAACCGTGCGAGGCTCGCGAAGATCTGTACGGGAACCTCGAAAAGGCAATGGTAATGGCTGATCCACCACTACCTCATCCATAAACTCTGACTGCGGAAACTGGTATACCCCGGGCACAGGGGCATAGATAGCTAGTGGTGCAGGAAACAAAATAGGCTGCTCCTGGGGTGCATATACAGGTGGCTCTAACTCTTGCTCCATCTGGGGAATCTCTGGAATCTCAGGCTATGGCACGAAACCTGTGGCTCTAAGTCCTTTCACTGTGGAATGTCAACCATATCAGGAACATCAAACATCGGAAACTCTAAAGGTGGAAAGTCAGGTATTTCTGGCTTAAAATATGGAAAGTAATCAATAAAATCTGGTACCTCTGGGGCAGGCAACTTATCTGGTGCTGGACCCTGTGGTAGAGGTGGAGGTGGTGGTAATGGAGGGAATACCTACAATGATGTTGGGGCTAGTACTGTGTTGCTACTTGGTCTGACTCGGTCCGCTCCGCAAATGACGACAAAGAAGCCATCTAATATACATGACAATAATAACGCAAAAACAATCATATCACAATCCTAAAACTCATAACTTCTAATCACATAAACAAACAACCCTAACATTCCTACTTCTATCTTATATGATCTTTCTATCTTAATTAATTCTAATGTTCTTATTTTCAAGGGTCAAAACCTATGCTCTGATGCCAACTGTAACACCCTCCAAATTCGGGGTATAGATTTGGGGCATTATTAATTTTAACTACTCACTAAACCTGCACAAGCGGAATATAAGTATAATAATTACCCCGAACTACTGCTACTCATCAGGATCTTTTAAGGTTAAGAGTTGAAAACAAGAACGACACACTAACTTTATTACAAACCAGTTCAAAAATAATCTGTCTCAAGAACTCTCTTTTATTACAAAACTTTATTCTATCTACATTTCTCATCAAACAACTTTTATTAAAACCAACACTACTACTTATCCTCCTACACATGATCTGGTAACTCAAAACTCTCTTCTGGGATAGGGTTGAACACTCTTGGTATAAGAGGGTCCCACTGCTTGACTCGCTTCTTGATTATGCAGGTTCTGATGGGGTTCATTCTCTACCTCGACTGAAAAATAAATACTAATAACAATAAAAGGGGGTGAGCTAAAAATTGCTCAACAAGCCTGCAATAATATATGTGGTAACAAGAGAAAATAAATGAATCGAATTCTGATGGTTTGAACAACCATTTGTATCTGTATAGAATAATAAAGTGCCATTACTGGCGAGTGCCAAATAAATGGGACTGGAAACAAGAACTAACTATGCACTATAACCTGCTCATCAGTCAGGTTACAGTGCAGATCTATACCAACTGCATAGACCCAACCAACATAGAGAGTACTCAGGCAACTACGGCCTATTAATTAATGGTCTTGGTAAAACCCAGTCTGTATCGTAACCATCCGGTCCAAAGTTGAGCATCCGGAACAATCAGAATGCTTTCGATGTATCCCAACATCAGGATATATCATAATATATGTAACAAGGGTGAAAATATTGGAATATCACTGCAAGAAATTGTACTTTTACCTACAAATAATTTACCTACCAATATCTATTGGTAGCTAAAAACTACCTTTACCTACATATTTATAATTGTAGAATTTAATGGTGTATAAAAGTAAAATACTCAACTTACTTATATGTGCAACGTTATCAAACCAAATTTGACGACCAGTGATGTGGACATTACCTGTCACTCTTCCTTTACCTACACATTACGTGTCACTCTTCCTTCATAAATATCTTCTGTTATAATCATGTTTTTTAATTTTTTAATTTTCATTTTTTAAACAAACTTAAAAATAATATGTAATTTTATTACGTAATATTATTTTAACTAAAATATTCAAGCAAGTTCACTTTCATATTTTTTTGTCTGGTTTATATTTTAAATTATCAATTAACACAAATACTGTTATTAGTGTCGCATCATGATATTCATGAGTTTATCTATTTTATATATTTAAAATTTTAGAAATTCATTTTATAGATAAATTAAAAAAAATAAATAAAATTTTTAACGAATAAAACTTTTAAACAAATTCTGTATCCTACAATTCTAACTAAAATACAAAATTCTACTCTATCCTAAAATATATGCATATTAATCATTGCAAGAAACGTTATATTGAAATTAAACTAATGATTCTCAAAAATAAACATAAGACATAAATAGTATTGTACATTCGAACATTTAGAACTAATAGAATTTACAATAAATTATTAATATCTTATATAAAATTACAAATTTATTTTTTCATAAGTATTAAAATAGTAAACAAATATATAATTATAAATAAAAATAAAATAAAATTTTACAAAATTTTGTAAAATATAGTTACGTATATTACATCTTTTTGTGTTAAGAAAATTCTTCAAATTTTTACAAATATAAAATTAGCTAATTTATTTTATTCTAAGGTAAATAATACCTTTTTGGAGATAAATTCATTCCCATAAAAAATGAGTGAATAACAGAAGATATTGTTATGCACATAATGGGTGGCATGGTATTGGCTAACAGTTGGGTTGTTTCACAAAGGAAGAGGTGTATTTATTTAGACTAGTAATATGATGATATAAGCGGAGTAGTAGTTTCGTGCCAATATGGATCTCAAATCTCTCTCCAGGTCTCCCTTGTACACAGGTATCAAGTTTTAGCTTTACCACGTATATTTTCATCCATCTATTATTTTCTTAAAATATAAATACATGTTGATTATTATATATCAATAATATTTATATGTATTTGGTTAGTGTGCGTCTAATGTCTAATGCTTGTTGACTTTCAGAATTAATAAAAGTGAATGCTTCAAAGAGATTCTCGCTTTACAAATTACAATGGTGGTTTTGAGTACTGATCTTATCCCCCGAAACAAAGCTATACTGGGGTTGGAGTAATAACACAGAATGTTTTTTTGAAGATAAGAAAGTTACTCTCATGTATCAAACATCCAGAATGTGTGGGAAATATTCGTTCTAAACTACCAACCGATTGATTAATTTGGAGGTGTTCCATTTCTACCTTTTTAATTGCATTTATTTGTCTCTAATTTCATTAATCCACAATTCAAGGAAGTTTGAGTAGTGAATTTTAATGTTGATTTCTTTACAGGAATCATGATGAAAATTCTGGATAAATAGAAGTCTTGAAGAGTGATAGTTATCTCAAATGAAAATGGTCTGAGCTTACTTACTGATTCTAGTTCATGAAAGATATGCAAGATAATGCCTAATAGAATTTGAAGATTGAATTGTATTATTTTTATTGTAAATCTTTAAATTCTATTCCGCGCGTACATTTTACATGTTAATAAATTATTTCATGTTTTTTCAAATTTACACATTTCAATTTTATGTATTTAATATTAAAGTTAATTGAAATAAAACAATTATATATCATGGCCTAATCTCGGACACGAATTGACTTTTTCCGACCACTCATGTTACAAACTTCTAAAACTATGTGGATCACTCGTGAGCCACCACATGGGTTTCAACGTGGAAATAACTTATTGCAATATACTTGTGACATATCATCGATGACTCATCTTTCATGATTTGGAAAAGTAGGGACCACTTTATATTTTACCTACCAATTGAATAAATGTAGGTAAAGACTATTTCTCCACCAACCTTTACCTACCAATCGCTACCAATATTTTATTAGTGGGTAAAACTCTTTACCTACACATAAAGTATTTTTACCTACCTTTATAATGTGTAGGTAAAAGCCAAATTTCTTGTAGTATGAATAGAGGATTCAATAAATTGGGAGAAATCAAGAATCGAAATGAAATAGAAACAAGAATCAATAACTGGGTATCAGTGTATATGAACAAGAATTATCAATGTATAATTGATATGAAAAGTAGGATATGTTTCACTATTCTGAATTTAGAATAGGCGAAAAATTTGCCTGGCGCGTACTTAACCTGATTCAACACACAGTCTTCGGTCTCCTGCTTGATCTGCCTTGCCGATACTGAATCAGTCATGGAAAGGTAGTCATTTAGATAACTTATTACATACGCGTATCTCAAATTGATACCACGTAACCCTAATAATCTACCCATGCGTTTCTATCTGACTCGCGTATATAAATATATAGAATTATATAACACATAAGGTTCACATAATCATGTAAAGCACATAGCACATAAGGCACATAATTGATTTTAATCTGACAATTATTTTTTAGAATCGATACTAGACTTATACCCATATTAACTAACCCTATTTGGTTTTATTTATAATTTTTCGGGATTTATTTGACCCGATTCTACCTATATTAGGGCGTATAAACCTTTAACTATCACAAGATGACTTTCTTTCGGAAGAAATTATAATTTGCAATTATTTTTATTGGATTTGTTTCATTTTTCTGAATCTAAGGGTCTTCATTTCACTCAAATCCGACTAACGGTTTAATTATTATGAATTAAACAAGATTTAATTAATTAATAATTAATTATAAATATTTAATTATAATTGAATAATCCTTAATTATATTTTTAAATAATTATTTAATAATTATTATATTTTTAAATTATTATTCCCTAATTATTAGGATTAATTACAATTATTTACAAATTATTATCACTTACTTGATTAGATCAATTATCTACAAATAAATAATCGATGCAACTAACAGTTACGTTATTCATCGAATAAGTAATTATTATTCGCAACATAATCTAGCTCAACGATCAACTACTCGTATAAATATGAGTTACTCGCATTCCTCGTATACCTATCAACTTATTATTACTGATAATTATAATTTATTACCACTTATACGATTAAATCGATCATCTGTATTTAACTATTCGATTCGAATAATTATTACGATATTCCTCGAATAATTAACTATCGCTCTAATAATAATAATAATAATAATAATAATAATTATTATTATTATAATCCAACATATCGTTCACTTTTTCGGATAGGTACGAGTTATTCATATTATAGAACTAATTATCGAATCTTTAATCATATTATTCAATTATTTTTAATCCTTATTTATTAATTAACTACCTAATTATTAATTAAAAAATAACTAATAAATAATTAGATAAATAATTAAATAATCAAACAAATAACTAATTTAAATTTCTAAATTATTAAAATATTTCTGAAAGTATTACTAATATTTTTCAGAATTTAAAACTTATTTTTATTTAATTTTTATAATTTTTAAAACTGATTTTTGATTTTATAAAATATAATTAATTAATTAAAAATCCAGAAACAGAAAACAGGGAATGGAAATCGGGTTTTGAAGATCAAACCCAGGTCGAATTCTGGGTTGAAACCGGGTCGAACCCGGGTCCTCAAGAACAGCCTAGAACCCCGCTAGGGTGGCCGTTTCTGGCGAGCTTTCCGACGAGCCTAAACCCCGGCCAAAACATAATGATTTCGACTCGTTTAAGCTGCAACATCGTTCCTTTCTTCTCTCACCGTACAACCACCCTCTCCATCGCAACCGACGACCACTCCATCCCGTTCTCCGGCCAAAACTCCATTTTTTTCCGATGAACCTCCTCAGAGAATCGTTTCTTACCCAATTATGAACCAAAATTCCCAAAACATATACCAAATCAACGCTACAGACTGCTATAATCATTCCCAACAGTTCATATTAATCAAAAACATCTAAAATTCTAAAAAAAAACAAATCAGAAACACTAAAACCCATGAACTCGGTACATCGGTTTAGGGGTTATAAAATTAAAATAAAAATACCTAATCACTCCTAGGACTACAACAAAACTTACTGCATCAACCAAACAATCAAATGATTCTTCACAATCAAAAACCGAAATTCATGCCAAGAACATAAAAATTGATTTTGAGATTAAACGAACCTCGGTTGTTGATATTAATATCAATAGATTCGTCTCTTCACAAGGTTGTATCGGTTACTCGAGCTTTTTCAATGGATTAGTGAATCTCCCAAAATCATGGATTGATCTTCTCCCTCCTTCAAGAACACACTTGTCACCAACACTTTCTAATTTAATTAAACTGATTTTTAATAATTCATTAACTAAAAATTAATATTAATTCAACTATTTATAGTACTGAAAATAATACCCCTAAATAAAATTAAGGAGCTAATTACACACCTAATACAAATATTTGGCCCCAATTTTTATAATTTTTGGCTATTAATAATGAATTTTTAAATATCCAATAAATACAAAATAAATGTTAAAAATTCCCAAAAATTATGAATATTACAAAAATGCAAAGAAAAATGATGTATAATAATTTCATGATCATATAAAAATAAAAATATGATTTTGTGGGGCTTTGGTACCCGAAGTGGTCCGGAAAAGTCATCTTTCGCGAAAAAGGTAAATTTGTAAAATGTCTAGGGGTTCAAAATAGCGATATGATACAGGTCGTTTTTGGCAAAATAGGGCCAACGATTTTATTTGAAATACAGGCTTTTAAAACACTGTTTGAGCTGTATGGGTTTTGATATAAAACATATAATTTACGATAAAATACTCAATAAATATATGAATCACATTCTGATCAAAACAGACGACACGTAGCACATAGCAATTAGGATTTAATGACTCAACACATTTAATCACTTAATAGTACACATAAATATCTTTATTATAATATAATACGAGCGTAATTTTCTCGGTCGTTACATTCTCCCCCCCTAACAGGATTCTGTCTTCAAAATCACGCTATGAAAATAACTGAGGATACCTTTCTAACATATCACTCTCAAGCTCCCAGGTTGATTCTTCAACCACTGGGTTTCTCCACAAAACTCTCACTAATGGTACAGACTTATTTCTTAATACCCTCTCTTGCCGAACTAGAATTTTTATCGGCTGTTCTATATACGATAAATCTGCCTGAAGTTCTTTGGGCTCAAATTCTATTACATGTCTTGTGTCAGGGTTGTACTTCTTAAGCATAGATACATGAAACACATTATAAATATGCTCTATATGGGGTGGTAAAGCTAATCCGTACGTAACTTTTCTGACTTTTTTCAAAATTTTAAATGGTCCGACGTAACAAGGTTTCAATTTTCCCTTGTTGTCAAACCTAGTTAATCCTTTCCATGGCGATACTTTTAGCAGTACATGTTCCCCTTCTTTATAGTCCACATCTTTTCTGGATTGATCTGCATATTTATGCTTTCAATTCTGTGCTGCTTCAAGTCGCTTTCGGATAAGTTCTACTTTTTCCTTGGTCTGCTGAATCAGTTCTGGACTTAGAATTTTGCGTTCTCCAACTTCATCCCAACATGTAGGTGATCAACATTTTTTTCCATATAAAGCTTCATAAGGTGGCATCCCGATACTCGCTTGATAGCTGTTATTGTAAGAAAATTCCACTAGCGGTAAATATTCATCCCAATTGCCCTTAAAATCTATCGCGCATACACATATCATATCTTCAATGGTCTGAATAGTCCTTTCACTTTGCCCGTCCGTCTGTGGATGAGAAGCGGTACTCATGTTTAACTTGGTTCCTAGACATTCTTGGAATTGTCTCCAAAATCTTGAATTGAAACGGGGATCTCGATCCGATACAATAGATACGGGTACTCCATGATGCATTACGATTTCCTTGAGATATAAGTGCACTAACTTGTCCAGTGAAAACCTTTCGTTGATCGGAAGGAAATGTTTTAACTTCGTTAATCGATCAATGATAACCCAAATTACATCATGATTTGCTTTCGTCCTTGCAAGTCCTACTACGAAATCCATAGCTAAGTGCTCCCATTTCCATTCGGGAATATCTAGTGGTTGTAGTAATCCGCTAGGGCATTGATGTTCAGCTTTCACTCCTTGGCACGTATAACACTTACTAACCCATCCCGCTATTTCTTTCTTCATATCTGGCCACCAAAAGTTTTCCTTCAGGTCTCTCTACCTCTTTGTGCTTCCGGGATGAATCGAATATCTTGAGCTATGAGCGTCTTGTAAAATTTCCGCTTTCAGTTCCGGTACATTAGGTATCCTGATTCTCGAAGCAACTCGAAAAATTTCTTTGGCATCCTTCTGACTGGTAATCTCTTCTCCTTATAAATTGTTGGTTTTATGATCCATTACTTCTTCCTGACACCTTCTTATCTTCTCCAATAATTCTGGCTGAAAGGTCATGGCGTAAATCATTTCGGTAGAGCTTTCTGGAACACGAACTTCAATATCCAGTTTATCGAATTCCTTGATTAAATCTTCCGAAGATGTTAACAGGTTCAATCATTCCTTTCGACTCAACGCATCTGCTACTACATTAGCTTTGCCTGGATGATAATTGATTGAAATATTGTAATCCTTGATTAACTCTAGCCAGCATCGCTGTCGCATATTGAGTTCCTTCTGCCTGAAAATATATTTCAAGGTTTTATGGTCCGTGTAAATCTCACATCTTTTGCCGTATAGATAGTGTCTCCAGAGTTTTAGTGCGAATACGATTGCTGCTAGTTCAAGATCATGCATCGGATATTTCTGTTCATGTGGCTTTAGCTGTCTAGAAGCGTATGCGATCACTTTGCCATGTTGCATCAAAACACATCCTAATCCTCGATAAGAAGCGTCGCTGTATATGACAAAATATCCTTGATCGTCAGGTAAAACAAGTACAGGTGCGGTTACTAATCGATTCTTCAATTCTTAGAAACTTGCTTCACATTTCTCGTTCCATTTGAACTTTTCATTCTTTCGTGTAAACTTCGTCAATGGGGTGGCTATCTTTGCAAAATCCTTAACAAATCTTCTGTAGTAACCTGCTAATCCCAAGAAACTTCGGACTTCCGTTGGAGTCTTTGGTCTTTCCCAATTTAGAATAGCTTCAATCTTCTCTGGATCCACTTGAATTCCTTCAACACTGATGATGTGTCCTAAAAATTGCACTTCCTTCAACCAAAATTCACATTTTGAAAATTTCGCATAGAGCTGTTCCTTTCGTAATGTCTCCAATGTCATTCTTAAGTGCGCTACATGTTCTTCTTCTGTCTTTGAATAAATCAAGATGTCATCAATACATATAATTATAAACTTATCTAGATACTTCTTGAAAACTCGGTTCATCAAATCCATAAATGCTGCAGGTGCATTAGTTAATCGAAAAGTCATCACGAGAAATTCATAGTGTCCGTATCTCGTTCTGAACACAGTCTTTGGAATATCTTCTGCCTTGATCCTTAACTGATGATAGCCTGATCGTAAGTCGATTTTCAAAAACCATGCTGCTCCTTTCAGTTGATCAAATAAGTCGTCAATACGAGGCAAAGGATATTTATTCTTGATAGTTAACTTGTTCAGCCCACAATAATCAATACATAGTCGCATGCTACCGTCCTTCTTTTTCACGAACAATACTGGTGCGCCCCATGGGGATACACTCGGCCTTATAATTCCTTTGTCGAGAAGATCCTGCAATTGCTTTACTAATTCTTTCATTTCAACAGGCGCCATTCGATATGGAGCTTTTGAAATTGGTTCAGTCCCTGGTGCCAAATCAATAGTGAATTTGATTTCTCGATCTGGAGGTAGTCCTCGAAGTTCATCTGGAAAAATATCGGGAAACTCATAAACTACAGGAATATCTTCAATCTTCGGGCTCTCTTTTTTGGTGGTACTTGATGTTCTGGATGAGCGGCTTGCTGTAGCATTTGTTGTTGAAACTGTTGTTGTTGCTGCTGCATCTGTTGCTGCATCATCAGCATCTGCTGTGGCATAAGATGAAGTATCTGATCCATATGATTGTTATCGTTCTGGCCCTCAGTATTTCCGTTAGACGAGTCGGGTCTTGCTTTTCTTTTGGGTGCCATATTTCTGATAATAAAATAATTGGTTCTTTTAATAACAATTTACTAAACAGGTGATACAGAATAGAAACAATCTTTATAATATTAAAACAGCATTAAAACAGTTGATATGGGAAAGAAAACAATTTATCAAATATCTAAAATAAGTGAGTAAAAACAGTGCAATGTTTAAATAAATCATTTTCAAATAATTTTAAATTTTGAAAATATGAAGGGTACAACATGATTGTAAATAAAAAAACATTTTTAAAATATGCGACGGTAAAATGATAAAATAAATGTAAATGCTTAAATGACTGGAAAAATAAAATAAAGAAAACGTGAAAAGGTTCATCTTATATATATATATATATATATATATATATATATAGGTAGGACACCAGCTGCAGGTGTCAATGCTTGATACAAAAGTCTATAATATGTTAGTCATTCCGCTACTGTTATCAGTCAAAACTAGTAGCTACACTCATACAAACTAGTCATACAATACTACACTGCATCTATCTACATATAATATACGAGATACAACACTCCACTGTCTGCTGAGATCAGAATCCAGGTGGCACACGGCTCAGCTCCTCCTGCAAAGCCTCTAATACTAACTCTGTGAGTCTCATCGCCCTGTGATATGCTGCCTCTGTACATATGTCCTGCTGCCTCAAGTCAGTAAACTCTTGAGAACCAGCCCTATGGATCCGGCGTAGTCTCTCTCTCAAGATGTAGTCTGGTCGGAGTGCTCGAACTAGACCGTCCTCCTGTGTCTCAAACAACTCAAAAATCTTCTTAAACCGATCCTTCCATCTGACCCTCTCCTCTCTCTCTGACTGGTACCGCTGATATAGAACCGTGCGAGGCTCGCGAAGATCTGTACGGGAACCTCGAAAAGGCAATGGTAATGGCTGATCCACCACTACCTCATCCATAAACTCTGACTGCGGAAACTGGTATACCCCGGGCACAGGGGCATAGATAGCTAGTGGTGCAGGAAACAAAATAGGCTGCTCCTGGGGTGCATATACAGGTGGCTCTAACTCTTGCTCCATCTGGGGAATCTCTGGAATCTCAGGCTATGGCACGAAACCTGTGGCTCTAAGTCCTTTCACTGTGGAATGTCAACCATATCAGGAACATCAAACATCGGAAACTCTAAAGGTGGAAAGTCAGGTATTTCTGGCTTAAAATATGGAAAGTAATCAATAAAATCTGGTACCTCTGGGGCAGGCAACTTATCTGGTGCTGGACCCTGTGGTAGAGGTGGAGGTGGTGGTAATGGAGGGAATACCTACAATGATGTTGGGGCTAGTACTGTGTTGCTACTTGGTCTGACTCGGTCCGCTCCGCAAATGACGACAAAGAAGCCATCTAATATACATGACAATAATAACGCAAAAACAATCATATCACAATCCTAAAACTCATAACTTCTAATCACATAAACAAACAACCCTAACATTCCTACTTCTATCTTATATGATCTTTCTATCTTAATTAATTCTAATGTTCTTATTTTCAAGGGTCAAAACCTATGCTCTGATGCCAACTGTAACACCCTCCAAATTCGGGGTATAGATTTGGGGCATTATTAATTTTAACTACTCACTAAACCTGCACAAGCGGAATATAAGTATAATAATTACCCCGAACTACTGCTACTCATCAGGATCTTTTAAGGTTAAGAGTTGAAAACAAGAACGACACACTAACTTTATTACAAACCAGTTCAAAAATAATCTGTCTCAAGAACTCTCTTTTATTACAAAACTTTATTCTATCTACATTTCTCATCAAACAACTTTTATTAAAACCAACACTACTACTTATCCTCCTACACATGATCTGGTAACTCAAAACTCTCTTCTGGGATAGGGTTGAACACTCTTGGTATAAGAGGGTCCCACTGCTTGACTCGCTTCTTGATTATGCGGGTTCTGATGGGGTTCATTCTCTACCTCGACTGAAAAATAAATACTAATAACAATAAAAGGGGGTGAGCTAAAAATTGCTCAACAAGCCTGCAATAATATATGTGGTAACAAGAGAAAATAAATGAATCGAATTCTGATGGTTTGAACAACCATTTGTATCTGTATAGAATAATAAAGTGCCATTACTGGCGAGTGCCAAATAAATGGGACTGGAAACAAGAACTAACTATGCACTATAACCTGCTCATCAGTCAGGTTACAGTGCAGATCTATACCAACTGCATAGACCCAACCAACATAGAGAGTACTCAGGCAACTACGGCCTATTAATTAATGGTCTTGGTAAAACCCAGTCTGTATCGTAACCATCCGGTCCAAAGTTGAGCATCCGGAACAATCAGAATGCTTTCGATGTATCCCAACATCAGGATATATCATAATATATGTAACAAGGGTGAAAATATTGGAATATCACTGCAAGAAATTGTACTTTTACCTACAAATAATTTACCTACCAATATCTATTGGTAGCTAAAAACTACCTTTACCTACATATTTATAATTGTAGAATTTAATGGTGTATAAAAGTAAAATACTCAACTTACTTATATGTGCAACGTTATCAAACCAAATTTGACGCTGGTAACCAGTGATGTGGACATTACCTGTCACTCTTCCTTTACCTACACATTACGTGTCACTCTTCCTTCATAAATATCTTCTGTTATAATCATGTTTTTTAATTTTTTAATTTTCATTTTTTAAACAAACTTAAAAATAATATGTAATTTTATTACGTAATATTATTTTAACTAAAATATTCAAGCAAGTTCACTTTCATATTTTTTTGTCTGGTTTATATTTTAAATTATCAATTAACACAAATACTGTTATTAGTGTCGCATCATGATATTCATGAGTTTATCTATTTTATATATTTAAAATTTTAGAAATTCATTTTATAGATAAATTAAAAAAAAATAAATAAAATTTTTAACGAATAAAACTTTTAAACAAATTCTGTATCCTACAATTCTAACTAAAATACAAAATTCTACTCTATCCTAAAATATATGCATATTAATCATTGCAAGAAACGTTATATTGAAATTAAACTAATGATTCTCAAAAATAAACATAAGACATAAATAGTATTGTACATTCGAACATTTAGAACTAATAGAATTTACAATAAATTATTAATATCTTATATAAAATTACAAATTTATTTTTTCATAAGTATTAAAATAGTAAACAAATATATAATTATAAATAAAAATAAAATAAAATTTTACAAAATTTTGTAAAATATAGTTACGTATATTACATCTTTTTGTGTTAAGAAAATTCTTCAAATTTTTACAAATATAAAATTAGCTAATTTATTTTATTCTAAGGTAAATAATACCTTTTTGGAGATAAATTCATTCCCATAAAAAATGAGTGAATAACAGAAGATATTGTTATGCACATAATGGGTGGCATGGTATTCGCTAACAGTTGGGTTGTTTCACAAAGGAAGAGGTGTATTTATTTAGACTAGTAATATGATGATATAAGCGGAGTAGTAGTTTCGTGCCAATATGGATCTCAAATCTCTCTCCAGGTCTCCCTTGTATACAGGTATCAAGTTTTAGCTTTACCACGTATATTTTCATCCATCTATTATTTTCTTAAAATATAAATACATGTTGATTATTATATATCAATAATATTTATATGTATTTGGTTAGTGTGCGTCTAATGTCTAATGCTTGTTGACTTTCAGAATTAATAAAAGTGAATGCTTCAAAGAGATTCTCACTTTACAAATTACAATGGTGGTTTTGAGTACTGATCTTATCCCCCGAAACAAAGCTATACTGGGGTTGGAGTAATAACACAGAATGTTTTTTGAAGATAAGAAAGTTACTCTCATGTATCAAACATCCAGAATGTGTGGGAAATATTCGTTCTAAACTACCAACCGATTGATTAATTTGGAGGTGTTCCATTTCTACCTTTTTAATTGCATTTATTTGTCTCTAATTTCATTAATCCACAATTCAAGGAAGTTTGAGTAGTGAATTTTAATGTTGATTTCTTTACAGGAATCATGATGAAAATTCTGGATAAATAGAAGTCTTGAAGAGTGATAGTTATCTCAAATGAAAATGGTCCGAGCTTACTTACTGATTCTAGTTCATGAAAGATATGCAAGATAATGCCTAATAGAATTTGAAGATTGAATTGTATTATTTTTATTGTAAATCTTTAAATTCTATTCCGCGCGTACATTTTACATGTTAATAAATTATTTCATGTTTTTTCAAATTTACACATTTCAATTTTATGTATTTAATATTAAAGTTAATTGAAATAAAACAATTATATATCATGGCCTAATCTCGGACACGAATTGACTTTTTCCGACCACTCATGTTACAAACTTCTAAAACTATGTGGATCACTCGTGAGCCACCACATGGGTTTCAACGTGGAAATAACTTATTGCAATATACTTGTGACATATCATCGATGACTCATCTTTCATGATTTGGAAAAGTAGGGACCACTTTATATTTTACCTACCAATTGAATAAATGTAGGTAAAGAATATTTCTCCACCAACCTTTACCTACCAATCGCTACCAATATTTTATTAGTGGGTAAAACTCTTTACCTACACATAAAGTATTTTTACCTACCTTTATAATGTGTAGGTAAAAGCCAAATTTCTTGTAGTATGAATAGAGGATTCAATAAATTGGGAGAAATCAAGAATCGAAATGAAATAGAAACAAGAATCAATAACTGGGTATCAGTGTATATGAACAAGAATTATCAATGTATAATTGATATGAAAAGTAGGATATGTTTCACTATTCTGAATTTAGAATAGGCGAAAAATTTGCCTGGCGCGTATTTAACCTGATTCAACACACAGTCTTCGGTCTCCTGCTTGATCTGCCTTGCCGATACTGAATCAGTCATGGAAAGGTAGTCATTTAGATAACTTATTACATACGCGTATCTCAAATTGATACCACGTAACCCTAATAATCTACCCATGTGTTTCTATCTGACTCGCGTATATAAATATATAGAATTATATAACACATAAGGTTCACATAATCATGTAAAACACATAGCATATAAGGTACATAATTGATTTTAATCTCATAATTATTTTTTTAGAATCGATACTAGACTTATACCCATATTAACTAACCCTATTTGGTTTTATTTATAATTTTTCGGGATTTATTTGACCCGATTCTACCTATATTAGGGCCTATAAACCTTTAACTATCACAAGACGACTTTCTTTTGGAAGAAATTATTATTTACAATTATTTTTATTGGATTTTTTTCATTTTTCTGAATATAGGGGTCTTCGTTTCACTCAAATCGGAGTAACAGTTTAATTATTATGAATTAAACAAGATTTAATTAATTAATAATTAATTAAAAATATTTAATTATAATTAAATAATCCTTAATTATATTTTTAAATAATTATTTAATAATTATTATATTTTAGAATTATTATTCCCTAATTATTAGGATTAATTATAATTATTTACAAATTATTATCACTTACTTGATTAGATCAATTATCTAGAAATAAATAATCGATGCAACTAACGGTTACGTTATTCATCGAATAAGTAATTATTATTCGCAACATAATCTAACTCAACGATCAACTACTCGTATAAATACGAGCTACTCGCATTCCTCGTATACCTATCAACTTATTATTCCTGATAATTATAATTTATTACCACTTATACGATTAAATCGATCATCTGTATTTAACTATTCGATTCGAATAATTTTTACGATATTCCTCGAATAATTAACTATCGCTCTAATAATAATAATAATTATTATAATCCAACGTATCGTTCACTTTTTCACATAGGTACGAGTTATTCATATTATATAACTAATTACCGAATCTTTAATCGTATTATTCAATTATTTTTATTCCTTATTTATTAATTAACTACCTAATTATTAATTAATAAATGACTAATAAATAATTAGATAAATAATTAAATAATCAATCAAATAACTAATTTCGAATTTTTAAATTATTAAAATAATTCTGAAAGTATTAATAATATTTTTCAGAATTTAAAACTTATTTTTATTTAATTTTTAGAATTTTTAAAACTGATTTTTGATTTTATAAAATATAATTAATTAATTAAAAATCCAGAAACAGAAAACGGGGAATGGAAATTTGGTTTTGAAGAGCAAACCCAGGTCAAATTCCGGGTTGAAACCGGGTCGAACCCGGGTCCTCAAGAACAGCCCAGAACCCGGCGACGGTGGCCGTTTTTGGCGAGCTTTCCGGCGAGCCTAAACCCCGGCCAAAACGCAATGATTTCGACTCGTTTAAGCTGCAACATCGTTCCTTTCTTCTCTCACCGTACAACCACCCTGTCCATCGCAACCGACGACCACTCCATCCCGTTCTCCGACCAAAACTCCATTTTTTTCCGATGAACCTCCTCGGAGAATTATTTCTTACCCAATCGTGAACCAAAATTCACAAAACATATAGCAAATCAAAGCTACAGACTGCTATAATCATTCCCAACAGTTCATATTAATAAAAAATATCTAAAATTCTAAAAAAAAATAAAATCAAAAACACTAAAACCCATGAACTCGGCACATCGATTTAGGGGTTATAAAATAAAAATAAAAATACCTAATCACTCCTAGGACTACAACAAAATTAACTGCATCAACCAAACAATCAAATGATTCTTCACAATCAAAAACCGAAATTCATGCCAAGAACATAAAAATTGATTTTGAGATTAATCGAACCTCAATTGTTGATATTAATATCAATAGATTCGTCTCTTCACAAGGATTGTATCGGTTACTCGAACTTTTACAATGGATTAGTGAATCTCCTAAAATGATGGATTGATCTTCTCACTCCTCTAAGAACATACTTGTCACCGACACTTTCTAATTTAATTAAACTGATTTTTAATAATTAATTAACTAAAAATTAATATTAATTCAGCTATTTATAGTACTGAAAATAATACCCCTAAATAAAATTAAGGGGCTAATTACAAACCTAATAAAAATATTTGGCCCCAATTTTTATAATTTTTGGGTATTAATAATGATTTTTTAAATATCCAATAAATACAAAATAAATGCTAAAAATTCCCAAAAAATGTGAATATTACAAAAATGCAAAGAATAATGATGTATAATAATTTCATGATCATATAAAAATAAAAATGTGATTTTTGTGGGGCTTTTGGTACCCGAAGAGGTCCGGAAAAGTCATCTTTCGCGAAAAAGGTAAATTTGTAAAACGTCTAGGGGTTCAGAATAGCGATATGATACAGGTCGTTTTGGAAAAATAGGACCAATGATTTTATTTGAAATACGGGCTTTAAAACACTATTTGAGCTGTACGGGTTTTGATATAAAACATATAACTTCTGATAAAATACTCAATAAATATCTGAATCACATTCTGATCGAAACAGACGACACGTATCACATAGCAATTAGGGTTTAATGACTCAACACATTTAATCACATAATAATACATATAAATATCTTTATTATAATATAATACGAGCGTAATTTTCTTGGTCGTTAGATTTGGCACTACAAAAATTTTGCAATCAGACAACAGTTGATGGACAACGGTAAAAAAAACTATCGTCCTAAAAAATCATACAACGGTTAATTGATTTTGCAGAAAAAACAGTTGTGTGAGCTCCAGAACAAACAACGGATATTCATCTTTTTTAAACTGTTGTAAAAGTTGTATTCTCTCATCGAGTCAGAAAACGGTTTTTTAAATGTAGTGTTGTTGTTAATCTTTAACACAACGATTATAAACCGCTGTTACTATGTTAACGTATAGGGATATAAGATAACCGTTTTGACATTACATTGTGTAATTCAGACAACGGTTTTTCAGAAAGGTTGTCCTCTAAACCATCAAACAACAGGATAAAAACAGTTGTCTGAGAAATTTTAATGGGTATCACGTATTGAGGTGGCAACACGTGATAGGTGGTAAATCATTCACAAGGATTGCTGAGGTGACGAAATGAGTGCCCTTCATTGAAATGAGATTTGATATCGGCTGTTAGATCAAAAAATAACTGATATTCTTATACAACGGTTTTATGTTAAAACAAAAGTGTTCTCTTAGTTGGTCTCATACAAGCTTTTAGATATTACGTTGTGTAATTCACACAATACTTTTTAGAATGGTTGTCTTAGAAACCTTCATACAACATAATAAAACTCTTGTCTAAAATAGTTATTTTATAATTTAAGTGGGCACCACCTGATGAGGTGGCACCTCATGATAGGTTGTAAACATTTTACTCGGATTGCTGAAGTGTGGAAATGACAGCCCTTGATTGAAATGAGATTAGATATTAGCCGTTAGATTGAAAAAAGCTGATATGCTTACACAACGGTTTTATAATAAAAAAGCATTGTCTTTGTTGATCGTTACAAAATGGTGTTTCAAGAAAACCATTGTAAAAATATTACTGTATAAAATGAGTTTCTCTGTTAACAAGATAAATTTTTTAAATAATTTTTTCGACGACCCAATTATACGGAAATTAAGATATATCAATTTTAGTCATACAAAAAAATTATTAAAAAATTTAAAATTCATCTTGCATGCCAGGAATAGAAAAATCCCATAAACCCATCCCGACAACGAGACTCGTTCCTGATTTACAAAATCATTTTTTTAAATGAAATTTTCGACGATCCAACCGTACAGATGTTAAGATATATCAATTTTAGTCATATCCAAAAATTATTAACAAATTTGAAATCCATCTTGCATGCCAGGATTACAAAAATCTAGTAAAAGTACCACCCCCACAACGAGACTCGTTCCTGATTTACAAGATTAATTTTTAAAATGATTTTTTCGACGATCCAACCGTAAGGATGTTAAGATATATCAATTTTAGTCATGAAAAAATTATTAACAAATTTGAAATCCATCTTGCATGTCAGGATTAGAAAATTATAGTTAAAGTACCACTCCCAACAACGAGACTCGTTCCAGATTTACAAGATAAATTTTTAAAATGATTTTTTCGATGAGCCAGCCGTACCAATGTTAAGATATATCAACTTTATTTATATTAAAAAATTATTAACAAATTTGAAATCTATCTTGCATGTCAGGATCAGAAAAATCTACTAAAAGTAACACTCCCGACAACGAGACTCGTTCCCGATTTACAAGATTAATTTTTAAAATGAATTTTTTGATGATCCAATCATACGGATATTAAGATATATCAATTTTAGTCATATGAAAAAATTATTAACAAATTTGAAATCCATCTTGCATGTCATGATTAGAAAAATCTAGTAAAAGTACCCCTCCCGACAACGAGACTCGTTCCCGATTTACAAGATTAATATTTAAAATGATTTTTTCGATGATCCAACTGTAAGTATGTTAAGATAAATCAATTTTAGTCATATGAAAAAATTATTAAAAATTTCAAATTAATCTTGCATGTGAGGATTAGAAAAATGTAGTAAAAGTATCACTCCTAACAACGAGATTTGTTCACGATTTATAAGATAAATTTTTAAAATGAGTTTTTCGACGATCGAGCCATATATATATGAAAATATATCGATTTTAGTCATATAAAAAAATTATTAAAAAATTTCATATTCATTTTGCATGTCAGAAATCGGAAAATCTAGTAAAAGTACCACCCCCAACAACAAGACTCGTTTACGATTTACAAGATTAATTTTTAAAATGATTTTTTCGATGATTGAACCGTACGGATGTTAAGATATATCAATTTTAGTCATATGAAAAAATTATTAAAAATTTCAAATTCATCTTGCATGTTAGGATTCGGAAAATCTAGTAAAAGTACCACTCCCAACAACAAGACTCGTTCACGATTTACAAGATTAATATTTAAAATAATTTTTTTCGACGATCCAACTTTTCGGATGTTTAGATATATCAATTTTAGTCATATAAAAAAATTATTAAAAAATTTCAAATTAATTTTGCATGTCAGGATTAGAAAAATCTAATAAAAGTACTACTCCCAACACCGAGATTTGTTCACGATTTATAAGATAAATTTTTAAATGAGTTTTTTGACGATCCAACCATATAGATATTAAAATACATCAATTTTAATCATATCAAAAATTATTAAAAAATTTCAAATTTATCTTGGATGTCAGGAATAGATAAATCTTGTAGAAGCACTACTTCCTAGAATGCGATAAGTTATTAAAAAATTACTACAAATTATATCTTGCATGATTATAAATTTTTTTGAATAAAAGTGCAAATCCAAAAATTAAGATTATTTTTCGATTAAAGAATTAATTTCATGAAGATTTTTTTCCGATGATCTTGGAGAATGTTAATGTTATTACTTTTAATATTGTAAAAAATAATTTAAAATTTCAATTTTAATGAAAATTGATTAAAAGTCCAAATCCAAAAATTAAGATTATTTCTCGATTACGAAATTAATTTCATGAAGATATTTTTTCGATGATGTTGTAGAATGGTAATGTTATAACTTTTAATACTTTAAAAAATAATTTAAAATTTTCAATTTTTATGTCAAATTATGTAATACTGAAAATTATTTGAAGTTATTATTATTTAAATACACCTACTTGTAAATTTGATATTTTTTTACTAAATCAAGACTAATATTTGGTTTCCTCCACCGGCCAATATTTCATTTATGCCTTCTCAAGTCTTGGTTTCCCCCTTCTATCTCAATCCCTAAATATCATACCCTCCGCTATTCAATCTCAACATCATAAACAGATCGAACTCTCTCTTTCTCTCCATCTCTCCCCCTCTATCTCCTTCTCTCTCAATCTTACAACCAGAGTCAATACACTTCATAGACACCCAGATCGATGTAAGTGTATATATCTCTACGCATCACACATATTTAGATGTATGTGTACTTTTCTTCGATTTGGAGTTGTTTTCTATTTTCTATTCTTCCATTTGTAATTAAATTTTTAGGTCTTATTCTTTTATTAGTTTAGGGCTTCAGTTTAGGATTGGGTTTCAATTTATATTTGGGCATAAAGTCATGTAGGTTAAGCATTTTGGGTGTAGTGGAAGGACGAAATGGTCTCTTCTTGTAAACGAGGACACTACTGATTGCCATAACCCGTAGGTTCATCACTATTATCTTAAACTTCTGTTTTAGTTATCCCACCAAGACATATAGCATTTGAACTTTGCTGTTTAAGACTGGTCCGAGTCCTTTAATTGATTTCTAATTATTACAGTGCTGCCTTTTTTTTTGCCTTTAAGTAAATTAGTTATTGTGTACCTTAATGAGCATATTTAGAAATAGATTTTAAGTTATAGTTGTAATTCTGGTAGAGAACCTTTGTATTATAAATTTAATTTCAATTGTGAAATAACAATTAAATTATTATAATATCATTTTATTTTAAAATTGATTTATTTTAAATAATGAGATTAACTTTGTAAAAAATTGTGTGCAACCCACTTAAAAATGATGAAGACCGTTGTATGTGTCACTGCACATATATTTTTTTAAAAAAATTGTTGTCTTTTGATATTCTTTGCAATGGTTTAAATTTTTTACACCATTGTCTTTTAAACAAAAAACATTCATGATAATGGTTTTACTGGTTAAAAAAAGATTATAAACTGTTGTTTATGAAAATATCGAATAAGTTAACAAACCATTATTGTTAAGTTAGATAGACAGTAGTTGAATAAAAAAATAGTTATTTTAAAAAGTTCCAACAATGGTTTGTTGAATAACTGTTCTGTCTTCCATGTTAACACAAGTACTCTAACAGGTTGTTTAATCTCTATTTTTACAAGGGTAAAAACAACCATTGTCTGATGTTCAATCACACGAGTGTTGGAAACACAACAGAAACATACTTGTCACACAACGACAAAAAAACAGTTATATGATTGCAAAAATGTTGTAGTGTGGGATGTTCCCCAAAATAAATCCGTGCGCATAAAGCGGATAATATCATACTAATATGGAGTTAAGGTTCGCACGTGGCCCAATAAGTAACCTGGCTATGATACTACTTATTGGACTACGTGCGAGCCTCTTCACATTAAAATGATATTGTCGATTTGGGCCGAGCCCGCATAAATTTATTTTTGGATACTTACCAAAATGCCTCAAACTAATGGAGGTAACATGCTGCTTATTAACTATCAGTTTTCTCCTCCTACAAAAATAATGTCCATTCACCCAGACAAAAATAAGGGACGAAACATTAAGAATTGAAGAAGAAATCAAGCAATATACTAGCGCTCATCAAGAGCCCAACTAAGAGTTTTGGATCCTTCTTTCTTTTTTGATCATTATGATGTTGAACTTAGGTTGATAAAAATAAATAAAATATTATAGCTTATGCCCATGCTTCTTTTGCGAAAATATTATTATAAGCCGACCAACATTTAAGTAGTTTCATATCTTGTATAGATACATCTAGCCGTCTAGGAGTTTACTTTTTATTTCTATTGTAAGTTAATAAGTACTAGTTTATTCTAAATGAGATTAGTTGAAAAAGTTACCGTAAAAGAATATTTTTTTTTCAATTTAGCTATACATCAACGTCATCATGTCATGTAGAAAAATACATATTTTATAAGTACTGGTATAGAATAGGCATTTTGTACATGTGACCTATATATTTTTTAACACATATGTAGAGGAAGGCACAAAATAAAAACTAGTCTTAATTGTGTCTACTCATTAGGCTCTTTCTCTTATTGATATACCCAACTCTCTGCATTCCCAAACAAAAGAACAGCATCATATCATCTGATTTAGTAAGGTGTTTAATCATTTAAAAAATTACTTAAAAAACATAATTAAGATACTTGTTAGAGTACTTTATATATGATCATCATTTTTGGCTCAACATATTTTTGGTGCTGATCTGGATTCCTCCCACCAAGCGTTGATATCAACATGTTAGTTCAAAACTTCAGTATGTTCGATATTAGTTATGAAGAGTCTATACTTAACACCTTGCATTAAACTCTTTCTTGCTGCTAGTATGCTATTTCATTACTCTTAATTATGCAATGGATATAATTTATCACAACTCAGGAATGATCTTTTCCATATTTATAAATTTTGCTGGACCTGAAGTTAAAATCTTATTGTTTGAGCTAATCTGTTAAACTATAACTAGCTTGGCAAGCTTGCAAGATGACATGTACGGTATCCAAACTTATTCTCTCGATTTTGTTTTTTTGATTAATTTAATATCAATTTAATTATAGGGAAATGCTTGCTTCTTACCTTTTCCGTAAAAACATATAAGGTAAATTGAAATATGTTGGTTATATGTTGGAGCAAGGTTCCTTTAACGAGGTGACTGATTGATCATCACTTGCTTCTTGTTACTATTCAAGTTGATGAGGTAAACGTGACCCTAATTATGGGTAAGTCATTCCCTTTTATGTATATCTATAAGTATTGTACACTCATTTTACATATTTATTTTCCTTATACAATTTTAACTGCCATTTCTCTGTTCATTTTTTAATGGATGTAACTTAAATGAAGAAGTAATAAAACTGAATTATAATATCAATTTAAAGATATTGGCTAATGCCACCCGAATATCTAAGAGTGTCCGACGATTGGTAGTTGCTAAAAACATTCACGATTTTTTTGCAAATAAAATTAGTTATGACTCCAATTTAGTTACACCCTTACGTGAGTTTAGTTAGTTCATTTACAAGAAGTATTAATTATTCTTTATTATTTACCACTATGCCAATTAATTTATTACATTTTCTTTGCTCTACTTTTTAGTTCCCACAGATTTTTATTGTTGAGTTAGTTCGCCCAAATTTTAACTTATTTGTCAAATACACTTGTGATTATTTACATGTATTTCTTCTATGTGTTTTAAGACTCTTGACACAACACCAGTGATAATGGTCATTTTTTTAGTTAACAAATAAAATATAAAACTAACTACATGTAACACCCCCAAATCCGGGGTCGGGAATCCGGGTTGTCACGAGTTCCATTTCCCTTAATAATACTTAATCTTAATAATCAACCAACTACTGCGTATTGTGACCCCACAATATACACACACACCACAAGTTATAGTCTCAGAGATGAATACCCAAAAATAACACAAGTCATTTTATTCCACAATTATAAACCATTTCACCTCAATAGGGTTTCTGAATAATTTACATATTCTTTGCCATTATTACAATTCATAATATACATAAGTCTGGTTCATCAATAGTTGAAAGCCTAGCCTATTGGTAGTTCCTACCTCAGCTACGGTGGCATCAACGCTTCCAGAAAACTGCAGAACGTTTCCTGACCGCTTGCGAATTGGAAGCTTGGTCCTGTTCATCTTTTTTATCTGTTGTTGTGTGAAGAAAGAAGAAAGTAAGGGTGAGCAACAAGCCCACCGAAATAATATGTATAATAATTAACAATATATGAGCATTCTCATAGTACTCATGAAAGTCTTGGTCCAGAAGAAATGAACCAAGTTGATATCTTAACGCGACCAAGTCGCAAAATATTCAGTATATATATACATATATACTTTTCACAATCTTTGAAATCCTCTGACATGTATAATATACACAGAGTTCCAGTTTATAACTGTATAAAAATATCGTTGCAAGGCGATCTCATATATCTAACCTTGTCTCAACGTTTTTCTGAAAATCTTTGTCATTCATAAGATAATCATTAACTGGATATAAGTTGAAAAGATGAAGTTACAAGATACTCCAATATACTTATATCTTTTCCGAATACTACTTGAACCACCACCGTTCAAGGTATAAACAATTTTGAAAGTTCATCACATAGATGAGACTACAAGATAAGACTTGAATAGATTCAATCCTTGAAATGTTGTTTAAAAGAAATGAAGTTACGAGATACTTCATTTGAGGGAAACATCATTATAACCGTTTGACCCTGTCAATGCCTCAGCAATCACCCATCTGTAGCCTTTCGATCGAATGCTCCGGGTAGTGTTGCAAAAATATCCAAACTGGATGATGAACTCATTACGGGAGTTTGCCGTGCCAGGAAGACCACTTACGATGATCAGTCGCAGTAGTACAGCCCCACCATTTTCTACATGTAGAGGAGAACCTGTCGGATTTACTTGTCAACCGAACACTTGACTCCCAAGGACTGGACCGTCTTAGCGGAACTTCCAGGCCATTTGGGCCAATATAATAAGGCTGGGCCGGCGCCACTCGACCACTTACGCCACTCCTAGTTCAGATGAAATCCATGACTCTGAAACGTAAAGCTCGTCTCCCCTTTTCCCAAGTAGGAACTTGTTGATACGACTCCGCCAAGAAGTCGCATCTAGTTGGAAAGAAAAACTCACCGATATTTCCCAGGCGATGCCTGTTAATGGATTAACTTATTCCAAGAATTTTACTTCCCGAGTGTTGGGTAAGTAATCAAAAACTCTTTTATCAAAACAACAACCTTTTTGCGAATATAAGAATACATCACGGAGCCGGATCCCTCAGATTTTTGAGCGAGTACATAAATCCCCTTCGAAAGGAAGATCTTAAATTCGAAAACGAGTTTTGGAATCTGCTCTAACTTTTAAAATTATTTTGAAGACTCGAAAACATTTTTTAAGAATGTTTGGAGTAATGCTGATTTAATAAAATAAATCAGTCCCGATATATTAGAAAATATCTGAATATTATTATTTAAATAATATTCCCACAAGGATAATCCTTATTAAAATAACTGAAGTAGAAGTTTTAAAACTTATACTTGAAATGAATAATAAATAACCAAAGATATACTTATACGAAAGTACGATCTTTATTTGAATAATCAAAAATAAGTTTGATTATCAAAATATTATTCTTTAATAAAATAAAGAATACTATTTAGTAAATAAGCGGAGTCATAAGTCCTCAAATGAATATTCAAAATAATATTCATTAAATAAAATAAACGGAGTCTTAAGTCCTCGAATGAATATTCAAAATAATATTCATTAAATAAAGTAAGCGGAGTCATAAGTCCTCGAATGAATATTCAAAATAATATTCATTAAATAAAATAAACGGAGTCTTAAGTCCTCGAATGAATATTCAAAATAATATTCATTAAATAAAGTAAGCGGAGTCATAAGTTCTCGAATGAATATTCAAAATAATATTTATTTAATAAAATAAGCGGAGTCATAAGTCCTCGAATAAATATTCAAAATAATATTCATTAAATAAAATAAAGTTATCGAATAAATCTTATTCGATTATTAGTTTTGAAAACTATATCTATATATATAAATATATAAATATAAATATATATATATATATATATATATATTATACTCGGGAACATCGACTCCCGGTTTAGAAAATGTTCACCTTTGGGTCCCCTATACTAAGGGTATACGCAACTACTGCTTATCTCTAGCATAGGTATTATGCAACTTATAAGCATTTGAATCAAGAATTAAATATCAAGATTACGAAACAGACATGCATATATACCATATCAGCATGCTCCAATATATCGCAAAATTTGCTAATAACAATCATGCACTTATCACAAGATAATGCATATACATATATTTACATCACAACAACAGTATAACGGGTAGAAAACTTGCCTGAGTGCTCCGGGGTAGACTTAAGCTTAGAGTGGGTCCGGTAACCTATGAACAACAACATAAGCCGGAATTAAACCACGGTCGCTTAAGAAACTAGACTTTAACCAATTAAACCCTAACGTTTGCTTATGGTCATTTCTACGCTTAACAAATCACATAAGTTGTTCGAGTACCCTCGGCTCCACAATTTTTAATAAATTAAATATTACGAATTTTAAGGAAACGCTTTCGCGAATACCCTACCAACTGCCTAGTCCACTTTACATAATTGTTTCATACTCCAATTAGTCATTTAAGGGCCTTAACCAAGGTTTCAAAGTAAGGCGAGGGGTAATGGTTCGTTCGCGAAACGCCGTTACTTAAAACGGTCGTTTCTCCTAAACCGTGCATCGGATTCAAGCGAACCACATATCAAAACGAAGTTTACGACATAATCTAACTAAACATGGCAAAGTCACAGATTCAATAGTTATCTCTCTGTCCCAAACACTAAGAACAAGCAGTTGTATGTAATTGGGCATTACGACGACTATGTTTACGCGATTACCAAGTTTTAAACCACTCGAAACAACCACCATTCAACTCACAACCAACAATACAACCAACCCTCATCCAAACCCTACTACATCAGTCCCCAAACCTCAAGATTTTCCAATTTATACAACCCCACACATGAACTACTAGCTATACTTAAGTTTCATTAACTATAAACAAGATTTCAACATCCAAATTACTACAAATCTAATCCAAACTCTAAACACACAAGCATCATGCTTCTCATTTACTATAACCATCAAAACCATCATAATACTCAAAGTAAAGCTAGGGTTTGGAGGTGTTATACCTTCCTTGGAGTGATTAGAGTAGCTAGGAAGTTTTAGGGAGCCTCCTACAAGCTTGATCTTTCCAAAGAAATCAAGAACACAAAGTTAGGTTTTGAAGTTTCTAAACGTCAGATTGAAAGAATTGTCAAAACAAGGGTCTTACCATGCTTATTTGGACGAGACTTGTGAACAAGAGTTGTAGGCCATCTCTATACCTTTCCAAAGCGCTATAGAACATACTATTTGAGTGAGTATTGAAGGAGATATGGTAGTTTGAAGTTGCTGCTCTGGTTTTGGTCGAGAGCTTTTGTCCTTGGAAAGCAAAAGTCAACTTCTAATTTGTGTTTTGTATTTTTGATTTGTTTTGCTTGGTTGTTTCCTTTTGTTTTGCTTAATTACCTTTTAACCATGGTAAAATTTGTGTGGCTTGTAAATTAACCAACAATCCCTCCATTTGTCATGCTTATGTCACAATGTCTATGTCATCCATTTGCCACATGTCTCTTCCTTGTGGTTTGATGATGTCATAATCCTTGGCTTCTTGTACAAGCTTGTCTCTTGGTCGTTTATTTATTTTACGGTTCGCTTAACTTTCGTTCTCTTTTATCGTTTGAGAGATCATACCCGGGATCTTATTACTTGGGTTCCCCTAAACCCTTCTCAATAAATTATATTCCTTTTATGATCCCCTCTTATAATCCTTGAATTTAAATCCTTTTTATCCTGTTACCTTATACTCAATTCTTTCGGTATCTGGTGGATTTTTGGGAAAAATCAAAGTGTTCGATTTGGATTCTGACGATCTTTACATACACTTATATACCATATAGAGTACTAATAAGACCTCAGAATATCCATAAAAGAATTGCTACATTGTGTGGCATTAAAAGTTTTCTTATTCAGCAAAATAAATAGTCATAAGGTTTACAAAAAGTCCAAAATTTTTGGGGTTATTACACAGCATATATATAACTATGCAAGAACACATAGATATTTTACTCAATTTATTTTATATAAGATATAAATAAATTATGCTACAACTTTCAATAAAAAACAATGTTATTCTTCTTGGCTACTTCCCAAGAACAAGCTCTAGAGTTTGGCTTATAGAGAGAGAAAATATATTACAAAACGAATCTCCTATTGGTTACACAGAACTAATAATTGTAAATGCATTATATATAAAAAATAATGTAGTACTAGGTGTGCACGTTGCACCTTTGTAGATTTTAGGACCACTTTTTTCTTTTGTACGCTCCTCCTCTTTTGCTGTGTATTTGTTCTTTTCTTTCTCTCCAAGTTTAAGTATAGGCTTGACACATATTCATGGACCCCTCCATGTATAATGTGTTGTAGTGGTATGTTTCTTATTTTCTTGTAAATTTGTACCTTCGTTCGTTTGTCATGATATAGTACAACTTGGATTTCATGATATTGAATAACTTTAACTTTTTGATATAACATCTTTCTTGATTTCACGGTATAGCACATAGTTAGATTTTTCGATCTAGAGAAAATTTGGACTTCTCCATATAGACCAAATTTGAACTTCATAATATTGTGGATGAGACTTTACTACTTGGTTTTGATGAACTTCACTACATAGCTCTTCTAGACTTCACGATATTGGACTTGGAGGAATTTCTACAACTTATTGACTTCAAAAAGTTTTATATCCTCAAATTCCAGCTTGAACAATTTCACATAAGTTGTTCCAAATTGATTTATTCTATATCTACTATTTAGAGAACTATTGCATAGAGATCCCTAAGTTAATATAGAAATCTATGCTATAACCTAACAATAACAATAATTCACACTAACCTTAGCCCTATACTATCAACCGTGACCCTTTACCATTCTTCCACATTCATTTTATAATTAAAAAATTAAAGAAAAAATCTAAAGATTTGTGGATACCCTTTTCTGAAAACTTATAATTTGGTCATTTTTTATTTAAAATCTTTAAGCAAATTTATAAAATTAGTTATTTTATATTTACTTGTGTTGAGAAATTATTAAAAAAATTAATTAGTAATGTAATATTTATTTATAATGATAAATGATTTTTACGATGATATCCTTTATTTAAATCCGCGCGATATTTTCTTACAATGATATTGTTGTAGTTAAACCATTTATTTTTGTCCTTGTTATTTTTGACATTTATTTTTATTATGTAGTACAAAAGTTTTATCAAACTTAACTATAAATAAATATCTATTACTTTGTTCTTTAAATAATGAATTAAAGATTCTTTTCAGTATTTATATTTATAATTAATTCAAGATTTTTTCCCATATACTCTAATTTTATTTTCTTTATACCTTATTTATCTTTTTTACATTCTTTGCCTTTATTACGATTAATTGAAAATTCTTTTTTAATATGTCCACACATATTAAATTCAACATTATATTGTTTGATTCTATCTTATATCTTTTAATTCACCATTTGAATTTATTTGATTTGAAAATTTCTACACGGGATCTCTACATTTATGATTATTGAAAGAAAGAAGGATTTCAGAAGGCCGTGGAAAATTTTGTGAAAGGCGCAAATGTTGAGAAGTCAGAATATAAGTGTCTTTCTTCTTATATATTTGATTATATCTTTACAGTGAAAGAATGATTCAAAAGAATAATTAATTGATTACTGCCTCTTCCATTTTAATTTTTATGTATAATATGTGCCAATTTTCTTAGACTATCTTTTTATATTCTTATGTCCTTAATGTAAATTGTTGTCATTTTCGGCTTAGTGATCAATTGCGTTTATAGTTGCTAAAGGAATCGCGGGTTGCATTCTGGCTTGAGTTCCGCTCCAGGATGATAAAGCATCCAAGGTGGAATCAATAATCATCTGCACATATCTTATAGTAATATCATTTATGAATATTTAATTATTAATAAATATTAATTTTATGTACATGCGAGTCTTAATTCAAGGTCTTATATATGCATTTGAGGTTAATTCAATTCATTTTCAGTCTCATTTGAAAGAAGCCACACTAATACTAGAATCACTTCAAATATCCGTGAAACTGCCACCACAAAATCTGAGTTAATATTCACTTTGTGTGTTTTCTTTTTATCTTATTCATGTGATTTATTAATGTTCAAAAATATTTGGTGGTCAAAATAGCAGGAAATTTGTGTCATATTATTTATGCATGTGAATTATGTTTCCACTTGCACCAACAATGTATTTTAATTCTCTCCCCATATATGGTCTTTTCATATAAAATTATCTTCCCTTTATTCTTTACACCATAATTTAATTATTTCCCCAAGTATATTCATATATATATATATGATCTTTTCATGTAAAATCCGTGAATAATGGATATCTTGTGTCCTTGTAGTTCGATAACAAAGGATTACACACTTGACATGTTATGGAAAATTCATAAGAATTGTGTGGTCTCAATCAATGTAAGAAAGGAGCACAATCTAATGAAAAGGGAATAATCTCAATAAGATAAATAAATTTCATTTAAAATATTCAGAGAAAGAAACATACGATGATTAGAGAAATATATCAGATTTTCTTTTTGATGAATGATATCAAATATTTTCCAGGATAAGGGAACTCAAGACTTAAAATAATTCACATTTTTTTTTAAAAAAATTATATAATAAAAACGTTTAGTGAGACTGAGCATGGTATTTTGGTTTCCCCACTCTTCCTCACGCTAAGTTGCGCATTGCGCATAGGCTATTATTTTGAATAGAGGCACATGCTTTACTTCCATATATATTTTATTTTACATTAATGGCTGATTGCACAACTAAGCTAAATAGATATTTTAAAAAAATGTAAGTTATGCTCCCTGCTTGAAAAACAATTGGAGCTCTATACACGATTCTATATCGGGTGTCATGCTCAAGTCTCCAACTTTTCATTGACTTAATGGAGTTATTTATGATATTCTCAAATTTTTAGTAATGATAATAAAGTAAATGAAATAATAAACATTTTCTGTGGCCATTTCTACCCAAGAATCTTGGAGTGCCTAAATATTGTTAAATAATGTTCTTTCCAATAATTGTAGTGGAATCCAAGTTTCTTAAAATGCAATTATCTTTTATTTATTGTTTTAAGCAAGATAAACTCTGTAATATTCTGGTAAATAAAATTTTATTTAATTTTTACAAGAAAAAAAATTGAAGAAACCAAGGATCCTTGATGGTAGTTGGAGTACATGCACTAGTAAGTGACATATACATTTTTTCCATAGCTAACATATTTCAAATTAAATTGTTATTGTATGTAATGATATACAATCACAACTCTGTGTATCTTGCGAGGGATCTACCCTTCCTTGTTCCTCAAGGATTCAAGTACCAGCTACATTTTTTGAGTTGATGGAGCAAGAAGTCGAAGAACGAAAATATCATTGAAACTCATTTCCTAAGAAATCTTAAGAGTACAAAGTTATAATTGTACCATTTATACTCGTTAGGATCTTAATTTGTTTCATTTCCATGCACGTTTGAATCTTCATTTATTTCATTACCTAACAAATCTTAAGAGTACAAAGCAATGTTGAATTTCAAGTTCCACTGATAGACCTCCATGAAGTTGAAGGTGTTCAGAGAAAGCTAAAGTGGATCAAATCCGACAAGCATGGGAAAAATGGGGATTCTTTCAAAATGAATCATGGAATTGATGTTAATGTGATTAACGCAACTCTGGGAGCCACACGAAGGCTTATGAGCAGCCAAGGGTGGACAAGATGGGATTGTTTTCGGATGACAATAGCTAGAAAGTTAGGTCTTACACTGTTAATGGATCAGTCTATGAATCTAGGCCTGGTCCTTGGATGTATGCTCTGGCTTGTGCTTGTTTAGATGAAAAACTAGATTCTGAAGAAGTACCTCAAATCTGAAGTTAGATAAACTTTTCTATTTATTTATTTTTCAGTTACATTGTAATATCCACACGAAGGCTTTTGAGCAGCCAAGGGTGGACAAGATGGGATTGTTTTCGGATGACAATAGCTAGAAAGTTAGGTCTTACACTGTTAATTAATGGATCAGTCTATGAATCTAGGCCTGGTCCTTGGATGTATGCTGTGGCTTGTGCTTGTTTAGATGAAAAACTAGATTCTGAAGAAGTACCTCAAATCTGAAGTTAGATAAACTTTTCTATTTATTTATTTTTCAGTTACATTGTAATATCATTTGATGACTTATCGCAATATATTAGTATTTTATTTTTAGGGATCTGGTTGTAGTTGTTAGTGGCATGTGATGCAAATTGCTAATAAGTACAACTACTATTGTCAATTTGTTAAGGTATACGTCATCTCTTTTGTCTTTCATTTCTGTTATAAGAGGCACATATTTTTTTATTTTTCTTTTTATTTTGCAGGAAAAAAATGGGACATGATGTGCAGTCAATAATCAAACCGAGAGAGGCCCTATCGGAATTGCTTTCTAAAGCTTTAGGGTTAAGCAATGACTACTTATCGCGCATTAATTGCATGAAAAGTGAGTTCTTGTCCTCGTTATATTATTTGGCTTTCCCTGAGCCTGATCTTGCCTTTGGAGCTCCACCATATACAAACCCCATATTTCTAACTATACTACTAAACGACACAATTGGCGGCCTTCAATTTCTTCATCAAGATCACTCGGTTGATGTTCCTCCAATTCCCAGTGCTTTGATACCCCTAAATTGGAGATCTTACGCATGTAGCTGTAAACTTGAAGATTTTTTTATATATAAAAGTTACAATTCTGATACTGTCTGTACTCTATATACTTCTGAGTTTTCCAGAACCAACATAGCACACGCCACAAGGTGATCAAATAAGGGTATCAGCAGCATGTTTTCTCTATCCGGGTGCTAAGAACTTACTGAATTCGTACGGTCTGATAATGGAGCTTATGTCTGGCAGCAACAAACCTTTGTACAAGGAAGTAGTGCCCTTGGATATGCACTCTACCAACAGTCCATGGCAATGGATGGTGAGTCAACACTTTCTCACTATAAGATATGAAAAAATGGCAGATAGGCAGTTGCAAGAAAAGAAGTCAGTATTTTTCAGGACAAGTAAAAATGGTAATATAGCTCATGCCTGTATAAATTTATCCAAATCCAGAATGTTTGCTATTTTTTTAATTTTGTAATATTAACAAAAGAGCAGACATTAAGCTTTCGAAAGTTTCATTTGATTGTTCATTGTACATGTACCTCATCTAAAAATTACACGAATTCAACACAGCACAAAATCACAACTCTCACGAAACTTCACCAAGAAAAAAAACCAAACAAACACCCGCTCCCTCACAGCATCATACAATTTTCAAATCTGAAAAAAAGATCTGATGAACAAAAAATTGAAAACCACTCATGTAGAGTCCAAAAAAGACAATTATACTTTAAGGCTAGGTTTATAGTGTGTTGTCTTTCAAACAGTCCTTTCTGTTAAACGTCACAGCCCTTTAACATATGACTTTTGTTGTAATATCTACAAGAGTGAGCACAATGCATTGTCCATGTTCATATTGTCCTGCCCCAGCAAGTAGTATCAATTTAAAAACAATTTAAACATATTATTGTAAATTACACTTGTAACATAAAACCAGTAAGGTCGAAGGATTTGAAAATAAAGGATTGTAGAAATAGTCTTTTATTCAGTTGATTGTTCTTTGTGTTAAATATATGATCCTATTCGGGCCTTCCTCTAACACCTAAAGGTTTTAGATGATCTGGTTACTCAACATGGTATCAGAGCTTAGGCTTGCTGTAGGACTAAGGTTCGATTCCCAGGCACCCCCAACATTCTCATATTTTATTATGGAGAGTAAAGGTAATTAATACCCCAAAAATGGGTGTCGGTGTTCCACTCTTCGACCCATAAATGGGCTTTCGTGTGAGGGGAGTGTTAAATATATGATCCTATTGGGGCTTTCCTCCACCTTAAGGTTTAGATGAGCGATTTTCCCAGTGTCGACTTCTGTACCGTCCTTTAATATTTCTAAACCCAAGCTCCTTATTATTTTCACAATTGCAAGAAAGGGAAAAGGAAGAAGACAGCATATTGAAACAATCATCAACAATGGTTCACTACAAGGAAAACAAGCTTCAACAACGGTTTATGTCCGTTGTCTGATACCCTATTTTTCCATTGACTATTGAGCCGTCGTCTGTTAGTTGGATCAGACAACGGCTAAAAACATTGTCTGAGATTATACAGACAATGATTATGGATTAAGCCCGTTGTATTACATCCAGAAAAGACAACGTTTTTTGCTTGTTTTCGTCGTAACAAGCGACATTACTCAAGTGTTCTCACAAACTCAGAAAACCGTTGTGTAAGGTATAACATTAAAACCAATCCTACAACACTTATTGTTGTATAAACGTTGTTGTGTATTCAGATAGACAACAAAAATGAAATTGAGCTCGTAGAACTCTTGTAATAAATTTCTACACACAACAATTTTGGATTTTAATGTATGGCATGATCAGATACATACAACTGTTTACTTGTCCAAATGTATTGCATGAATACCTTTGATACAATATCTTAATATTATATAGACAATGGTTTACTAGTGTTGTGAGAGTTAATTTTGCACCAAAGTTTTGTGTTCGAAAGCATTGTTTTAGTATTAAAGACATGATATTTTAATGAAGCTTGGTTCTTAAAAGCGTTGTCTTACACAAAATATAACAAGTAATCAAATGAAATTAACTTTGCAAATCTAAATAAAAGTTCTAAAGTTAATCCGTGATCGAAAATCACAACAACATAGTTATACAAAAGCTAAAAGCATATTGATATCACTGCTTTCATGAGTCTAAGATTTCTACTACAAATTAAAGAAAATATAGAGTCTACAAGGATTTGATGTTGGCTACTCAGAGCTCACTTGGCCTTTTCAGCTTCTCTTCACGTCTTCCGCAAGAGCTATGTTGTCCTTGCAATATCATTACGGCATGTGATAGGCAATTTCCCAATCTGGAGAAAACAAACAATCTTCAAAATAAATCGACAACCACTCTTAAGTTAATATTCTTTTCCTTCCTGCATTTTAAGAAAAATAAAGAACTGGATCTCTTAATATAAAGTGAATTCAAACCAAGACATAATAGAAAATAAACAAATGCCCATAGTGTCACCTGGCTCACTTCCATGAAGAGACTGTCAATGTCCTGCTTTCTAAAGATACCACATTTCCTCGCAGTTGATCTTGGTGAAGATTGGGAGGTCCTGCTTGTAACAGCTTCATCTTTTCCTCTTTTGTCAACCTCCTTTTTCAAATCATCTATCCCGACAATCTGTAGAGAAAGTCGAAGTACACATAAAATTCACTTAAAATAAGATTGACAAACTACATGCTAGGTTCTCAAAATTTCCAAATAAAAGGAGGCCACAAACATATACAGAAGGCAATTTGTAAACCAGGGCACATAGATTTGTAAAGTAATCCATAATTATGCTTCTTTTTTTGTAAATAGTTCAGCTGCTTTGTAGCTAGCTGATTACCTAAAAATAGTTTCAAAAACCCTTAAACACGGCTCTACAAACTGTTTTCTGGAAACTAGCAATGGTTGCTATAATTTCTCGTAACTGTTAGTATAGAAGTCATTAGTTCAGTCACTAACCAAACAGCAGTCTAGTCAGTGATTGAATGCAGTTTGAGTCCAATGTCTAGTTCTTGATAACTTGGTTAATCTATGCATGTATATAAAACAAAATGATTCAGGCTTACTTACCTTCATAATGTAATCTACAACTAGACCTGTTCTCTGGTCTCCCAAATGCAATTGACTAGAAGAAATAATACAGTGGTGTCACCGTGTCAGAGAAACCGTATATACTTAAACAAGAAACTACAGTATCTAATTAAGAAACTTTCGACCGCTAATACAAACCTTCACGAAAGTATCAAGATCATCATCAAGTTCTATTCCAAGATCCTTTTCTCTTCTCAAAAGTTCCATTAGCATATCTGTATCAAATTCTATATGGTTAGATTCATGATCTAAAATTTACAAAATGAAACTAATCGATAGATAAAAGATAAATATATATTCAAAATCTACACCATTTTCTTTTGGCTTACCTTGCTTGAATCCAAATCCTTGACACCGTCCTGAAAGTTCAAGAGTCTCCCTCACTGTCATTTCAGCAGTGTTCCGATCCCGTTGACTGACATATGCAGAAGTCCTTTGGGCAACAAACTCATTTAGTGTATGCCCATTATAACTGATTTCCCTGGTTATAACGAGTGTTTTAAAAAGAATGCCTCACAATCACATTAAGTATCCATTGCAATCCCTAATTTTTCTAGCACTTGCAACCAGAAAACACTAGAATTTCAAAAGAAAAAACATACAGCAGTAACCATATATCAAAAGAAACAGAGCATTGAGGTGGTATTCTAAATCTATTATTCTTTTGCAATCACTCTCGTCGGCCTGTGCATTCATTATCAGCATTCACCTCATTCTTAATAATCTGTATATCCAAGTAATATAAAACTAATGGATGAATATCAGTTAACATGAATCCTTCATATGTTGTTTATGTTTCATATTATTACCTTGAAGACAGGTCCAAAACCTCCCTCTCCAAGCTTATTGTTGTGGGAGAACGAATTTGTCGCCTTTTCAGTTAATCAAAGCTAATTAGTGGCAGTTCCAACTCTTCGCTCTCAATCTTGGTTAGGGCAATACTTTCTGAATTGAATTTCAACCTTTCTGCAAAAAAGAATAAGATTAATATAGAAGGTAGTTTAGTTCTTTACTGGCCAAAAGTCAGTTCATTCTTTGAATGTATTTTCGACTTTTTAAAGTAATTTTAATTAAAATTTGTACCTTCTCTCTTCAGCCTTTTGTTCTTTAATAAGAACACAAGTATCACAGCAAGTAGTACAAATAGTACTACAGAGACTACAATTATCCATACTTGCCTGTGTAATCTGGTTCCCCCTGTTTTCTCTGTGCAGCCCGATAGTTAAAAGAAAACTTCAAGAAACTTCACTGTTATCAGTAAAAAGTGAAGACCCTTAATATACAGAGCAGGGAGTTACCTAATTCAGATGCTGCCATTCTTATATAAATATCTGGCCCATCTTCAGAGTATCCTTCGATGTCGATCAAGTCATTAAACCATAAGTAGCATCCACGTCCACCTTTTCTAATGTCTGCCTTCACATATGCTGTACATGAGCGGTTCTTTAAGCACAACTTCTCGCATTTCTCAAGGTTTATTTTCATGTGATACCAGGCATATCTTGTGTCAGGCAACTTCATACCCGAGTGTTTCATAAATCCTTCTCCAGTCGCACAATCTAATGATTTTCTGCGGACACAACCGTTAGACCAATCACATTAAGTATCCATTGCAATCCCGAATTTTTCTAGCACTTGCAACCAGAAAACACTAGCATTTCAAAAGAAAAAACATACAGCAGTAACCATATATCAAAAGAAACTGAGCTTAATCGACATCTAGCTTACTTTTCTGTGCAGATTTTTTGTTTCGACTCCTTTAGCATTTCATCTAGTTGTTCGGATCCTCTAATTGAAACCAGGCCCTCAGTGTGCTTGAGAATTTTACCTGTACCATATTGGACAGGGAAAATCTCATTCTCTTTCTTCTCCAAGGCCTCAAAAGACAAAACCCATGGAGTAAATTAAGCATAACAAACATAGAACCTAACCTTGCAAATGATAAACATCTACTCATCAGTCATGCCCTGAGCTTGAAAGGTCAAATCAGAACTCCAAAAAATATTCCTCAAAATTATCGCTTTGAACTTGAAAATCAAGGAGATTAGAAATTCCAACCTTCATTTTTTTACTTGAGAGGCTCCACCTATTATTGGAAGTGAATCTAAATAGTTGAGCTGAATTCATAGGTAATTTTGTGAAAGAGAAACAAGATTGGGTGATTGAGATGGTTAGGGTTTGAAAACTCAAAAACCTAAACCCATCATAATACACACATAATCCATGTGATTTTAAGCAAAACCAGGTAGAGAGAGGAGAGAGAAGAGTCGTGGGAAGGGGAGAGAGAACCGGTCAGATCTAAGAAAGGGGAAAGGGAGAGGTATTGGGGGAATGAAAATTAGAAGGGAGGGGGAAATGAAAATTAAAGGGGGGCAAAACCAAAAATTGTGTGAAAAACGAAAATTTAACCAAGAAAGATTTTAAGAAATTAATTATTTAATCAAGAAAGATTCTTAATTTTCGGAGTTGCAATTCTATTCGATTTTCATTATAAAATCATACAAGATAAATTTAAAATTTTTTGAATAATTTTTTATATGATTACAATCGATATATCTCAATACAGTTGGATCTTCGAAAATATCATTTAAAAAAATTACCATGTTGATAGGAAAATATCTCAATAATTTTTTCATATAACTAAAATTGATATATCTTAACATCCATACGGTTGGATCTTTAAAAAAATCATTTTAAAAATTAATCTTGTAAATCGGGAACGAGTCTCGTTGTTGGGAGGGGTACTTTTACCGGATTTTTTTAATCCTGACATGCAAAATGAATTTCAATTTTTTTAATATTTTTTTCATATGACTAAAATTGATATATCCTAACATCCGTACGGTTGGATCGTCGAAAAAATCATTTGAAAAATTAATCTTGTAAATCGGGAACGAGTCTCGTTGTCGGGAGGGGTACTTTTACCGGATTTTTCTAATCCTGACATGCAAAATGAATTTCAAATTTTTTAATAATTTTTTATTATGACTAAAATTGATATATCTTAACATCCGTATGGTTGGATCGTCGAAAAATCATTTTAAAAAATTAATCCTGTAAATCGGGAACGAGTCTCGTTGTCGGAAATGGTACTTTACCAGATTTTTCTAATCTTGACATGCAAAATGAATTTCAAATTTTTTAATAATTTTTTCTTATAACTAAAATCGATATATTTTAACATCCGTATGGTTGGATCGTCGAAAAAATCATTTTAAAAAATTAATCATGTAAATCGGGAACGAGTCTCGTTGTCGGGAGGGGTACTTTTACCTGATTTTTCTAATCCTGACATGCAAAATGAATTTCAAATTTTTTAATAATTTTTTCTTATGACTAAAATCGATATATCTTAAGATCCGTACGGTTGGATCGTCGAAAAATAATTTAAAAAATTAATCTTGTAAATCGGGAACGAGTCTCGTTGTTGGGAGGGGTACTTTTACCAGATTTTTCTAATCCTGACATGCAAAATTAATTTCAAATTTTTTTATAATTTTTTCTTATGAGTAAAATCGATATATCTTAACATCCGTACGGTTGGATCGTCAAAAAATCATTTAAAAAATTAATCCTGTAAATCGGGAACGAGTCTCGTTGTCGGGAGGGGTACTTTTACTAGATTTTTCTAATCCTAACATGCAAAATGAATTTCAAATTTTTTAATAATTTTTTCTTATGACTAAAATCTATATATCTTAACATCCGTACGGTTGGATCGTCAAAAAATCATTTTAAAAAATTAATCATGTAAATCGATATATCGTGAAGGAACCTTGTTTGAGAAAGTACGCCTTCTACTAGATTTTTGTTATAATTTCATGCAAGATATATTTAAAAAATTTAAATTATTTTTTTACATGAATAAAATTAATATATATCAATATCCGTACAACAATTTAATATGTATGAAACTCTTTTTTGTTATATGTTATTATGAGTAATATTCGTAAGTTAACACCATTAACGTCTGTATGAAATCTACAAAACCAACAAATTGATATTATGAGTTATATTTTTAACTTAATCTACATGTTATGTCCTCATCAATGTGATAATCTAGTTGACGCTATTAATATTCGTGTAACGTCTAATCCAAATAGGTAAAAGAATTCAAAAATCTATGAAAAAGATGATTTCAAATCTTAATAAACACAAATTAATTTGGTATAAGTTATCGGTTACTCCTATAAATTAATAAACGATGGCATATAATTATTCCGAAATTTTCTTAAAAACTAGTAAAAGTATAGACAACGATTTTTTCTAAAATCATGTTGTGGTAAGTTACTTTACATAAGTGTTTTTTAGGAAATATCGTTGTTGGAATTCTATAACGGTTTTTTTCTTTAAGATTGTTGTAGTATTATAAATTTTACAACAGATTATAAATATCGATAACGGTTGTCTGAATGTTACAAGTGTTTTATTTTAAAAATACTTGTATAAGGTAGATTAATACAACGTGCTTTTTCGAAAAACACTTGTTTGAATTGAACAATTAACAATGTAAATTTGAAGTGTAATTATTAGGTATATTTGTAGGTTAGCACACATATGATATGCCGAATAATATTATAACGAGTTATATCTGAAAAGTAGCACTATTAACATTCGTATATAATGTCAACTAAATCCGGATATCGTTACTATGACTTATATCTGTAAGTTAGTATATAGATTATGTGCTGCTTTATGTTGTTATGAGTAATATTCGTAAGTTAACGCCATTAACGTCTGTATGAAGTCTACAAAAACAACAAATATATATTACGAGTTATATTTTTAACTTATTCTACATGTTATGTCCTCATCGATGTGATAATCTAGTTGACGCTATTAATATTCATGTAACGTCTAATCCGAATAGGTAAAAGAATTCAAAAAATATATGAAAAAGATGATTTCAAATCTGAATAAACAAAAATTAATTTGGTGTAAGTTATTGGTTACTCGTATAAATTAATAAACGGTGGCATATAATTATTCCGAAAAAAATTAAAAGCTAGTAAAAGTATAGACAACGGTTTTTTCTAAAATCATGTTGTGGTAAGTTACTTTACATAAGTGTTTTTTCGGAAATACCGTTGTTGGAATTCTACAACGGTTTTTTTCTTTAAGATTGTTGTAGTATTATAAATTTTACAACAGATTATAATATCGATAATGGTTGTCTGAATGTTACAAGTGTTTTTATTTTAAAAATACTTGTATAAGGTAGATTAATACAACGTGCTTTTTCGAAAAACACTTGTGTGAATTGAAACAATTAACAATGTAAATTTGAAGTGTAATTATTAGGTATATTTATAGGTTAGCACACATATGATACGCCGAATAATATTATAACGAGTTATATCTGAAAAGTAGCACTATTAACATTCGTAGATAATGTCAACTAAATCCTAATATCGTTATTATGACTTATATCTGTAAGTTAGTATATAGATTATGTGTTGCTTTATGTTATTATGAGTAATATTCGTAAGTTAACGCTATTAACGTCCGTACGAAGTCCACAAAACCAACAAATAGATATTATGAGTTACATTTTTAACTTAATCTACACGTTATGTCCTCATCAATGTGATTATCTGTTGACGCTATTAATATTCGTCTAACGTCTAATACTAATAGGTAAAAGAATTCAAAATTCTATGAAAAAGGTGATTTCAAATCTTAATAAACACAAATTAATTTGGTGTAAGTTTATTGGTTACTCGTATAAATTAATAAACGTTGGCATATAATTATTCCGAAAAAAAAATAAAAACTAGTAAAAGTATAGACAACGGTTTTTCCTAAAATCTTGTTGTGGTAAGTTACTTTACATAAGCGTTTTTTAGGAAATACCGTTGTTGGAATTGTACAACGATTTTTTCTTAAGATTGTTGCAGTATTATAAATTTTACAACAGATTATAAATATCGATAACGGTTGTCTGACTGTTACAAGTGTTTTATTTTAAAAAAACTTGTATAAGTTAGATTAATACAACGTGTTTTGTCGAAAAACACTTGTTTGAATTGAACAATTAACAATATAAATTTGAAGTACTTGTGATTATTTTTTTGTTAATTATAAAGTAGATAATTAAACTATTTTGAAATATAAAATTTAAATATATAATCTGGATGAAAGTGGAATTTAATTAGAATTTGTAGTTTTAAAAAATTTAAAATTAATTGTTTGGAATTGTTTTTTAAATTGTTTACTATTTTTATTGTAATAAATCAGACAACGGTTTATTTGAACATTTTGTTATGCAACATGTTTTTAAATTTGGTAAGAAAGACAATTGTTTTAAGAATTTGACCATTGTCTGATATAGGTGGTATACAATATAGGTAAAACACTTGTCAATGAGGTATCATTTAGACAACACCTAATTTGTACATTGTGCGATTCAAGCTTAAATAACCAATAGAAAAAACACATGTCTCATTTCCACAACTGTTAAACTAGACGTTATCTCAATCATTTTCAGACAATGCATTCTAAAACTCGTTGTGCAAACTTACTCATTTGCACAACATCACTTTAGAAAGGATTGTCTGTCTCTATCAACTAGACAATGGATTTTAAAGCGTTGTATTAATGCTAAAGCCTTCCCATTCGCACAACACCTTGATTTCGAAAACACTTGTCTGATTTGTTTTACTAGACAACATTTTTTAATTGCTTGTAGTAATCAACGTCAGACAACACCAGTTTTTTTGGTTGCAGAAAAAACCGTTGTATGAAAAATTCGGGCAACACTTTTTTGGTCGAGTGTTGTCTGATCGGTGTTGTCTGATTGCATTTTTGTTGTAGTGGTTTAATAAGTACGCAAATATTACCTTTGTCAACATTTGCCCACTTGTATTAATATTTTCTACCGTCACTGGTAAAACTCTTATGTGATTTCCCACTTCCATTCCCCAGCTTGTTACTTTCTCATTACCGAAAGATCCACATGTAACGATTTCCTGGTTAACCAACTGTAGAATTCTACAGGAGTAAATTACCAGGAAAGAATAATTAATATCATAAACTCCCTTTTTTTTCTAAATTTAATATCTGAAGAATCTTATTGTCCTGTAGAAACTGTTAAAGCCAGAAAGGGGTTTTATACAAAAGGACATAATTTTGGAAATGAATGTCTACTAAAATATTACAAAGACTTATAGAAAGATATATATTGCATACGAATTTTACATACACACCACATATATATATATAAATATAAATTGATGAGATCATTTTCAAGTGATAAAAGTTGTGACAAGTCAACTAATCAATGATCCTTCTTGCACTGAAGTCCTTATATGAAAGAACTTGAGTGATCCTCCAATATATATAAAACATATGAAAGTTACCAAATACCAAGTATGATATCCTTTTAACTAAAAATATTCGTTTGAAACGTGACGTAATACAATGTACACAACTCACCTTTGACTCGACATATTTGTCAAGCTTCTCAGCTTGCTCAATATACCTGTATTAAAAGGATGTGCTTGATTGTTTGTTCCACGAGTGAATCAATACTACGCTATAATATTATGCAAATTACATTAAATGATGAACATTGAGGCCTCTCCTTTTGTTTATTACACTTACTATAACTTGCAGATGATAATGCTTTTGGTAACTTGTCATGCATTATTGGCTCCAGATGTACGAATGGAGTAATTTGCAGTTTCTCTTCAATAATGGAAGAATGTTATTTTAATGAATAATCCGCTGAAGAGATGCCATGTGCATCATTGGTGTGAGGCTCTAAAACTTTGTCAAATGTCAGCAGGAGTTTACTGATCCCGATATAGTATCCTCATGCTTAACTTCACTAGCATTTATGCAAGCTTCAGCCACCACTGCTTCCAATAGATGTTCGGCACATGAGTTCTCTATCGTAAGATTACTAGTGCAAGTTCTGTCATCAGGTATCTGAACAAATATTTCAGTCTTCCGTTTCTTATGTTTTGCGCATAGTGCTTCATGAATCTCATAGTCAATAGGAAAATACAAACACATATCACACTTATTTATGTGATTACCCTCTCTATATTAATCTTCCCAGTTGTAGCCATTGAGTAAAGATAGATCATCATGATTCTCTATGCCCACTACCGAGTCCCAAAAACCACTACTACTGTTATATTTCTTGCTGACAACATTTTCATTTATATGTTGCAAATATTTTGCAAGATAAGATTCAAGTGGATCCAAACTTTCAAAAACCCTCGAGATTGACTTCTCAGGTTTCTAATTCGTATTCCTAACTTCCATCTTCTTTACGTATTCATATTAGTAACTGACTTCTCAGGTTTTTCAGGTTGCTGCATTATTAAAACAATAATATTGCGGCATTTATCCAACTTTTCCTTTTCATCACCCTCTCTTATCAGGGTTCTAATTTTCTCGTCTTGCCATTTAAGTGTATCAATGAAAGTTTATTTCACTGTGTTTGTAGGTGTATATAAAGTGTAAGAATATGATGAAGTCATGTAGAAACATACCCAAATATTTAGAAATGGAAAGTTGAGGAAGTAGGTTGGGCCGCGTGCGAGTGTTAACTTTACATTAATATATTTTTTTCTTTGGGCCAAACCGCACGAATTGATTTTTAGGCACATCCCAAAATGTCATACTAACCGAGTTAACTCGCTGCTTATTAACAACCAATCTGCCTCTCCCACAAATGATGTAGGACAACTCCTAACAGTCTCCCCTTTATACATCGAGAACGACACTTGCTAAAACTGCCACCTGATTGTGTGATATAGCTCCCCCTTAACTCATACTGGAATAGCCCATACTGGAAGGCCTACTTGCCTCCCCTTTAGGTGCATCTTGAAATAGTCTATACACCGCTTCTTATGGAGCTCATTTGAAATTCGTATGGACCATTATAACCTGAAATTCCTATACCACTTGTTGGCCTTACTATAAAGAAATTAACTCTACATTAAGATAATATTATCCACTTTTGGTTGAGCCGGCTTAGATTTTTTATTTGGCACATCCCAAAAGGCCTCATTACTAATGTGGAATTAAGGCCCGCTTAACACCTCCAACAAGTGGTATTAGAGTTTCAGGTTATATTAGTCCATAAGTTTCTCAAATGAGGTCCCTAGGAAAAGAAAGATAGGCTACCCTAGTATTGGCCAAAGGAGGACACAATCAAGCCTTCTAGTATGGGTTTAAAAAAGGCAGATAGCCAGATGGATTTTAGTATGGGTCAAGGTTGAGCCAGAATATCATACAAGGTGGAAGATTTGGAAGGTGTCGAGTTTGACGTGTGAAAGGAGATATTGTTAGGAGTTGTACACTACAAGAAATATTGAATCAGACAATGATTTTCCACCGTTGTCTAAAAGATGAATTTTTCGTTGTCTATCCGGGGGCGGTGTGTTTGGCACTCATACAATGGTTACGCACCATTGTAACAAATACATCACACAACCGAATATAAAACCATTGTCTCTTTTTATTCACACAATGCATATGACCCTTTATAATATTCTACAAACAACAGTTTTTTAGCCGTTGTAACAATTTACAGGCACAATAGTTAAAAATAGTGTTATGAGAATTGACTCCTACAACAGTTTATGTATTTATTTCATCTAGTTACACAATGGTTTTTATTAAGAAATAAATGTATGAGATACTTTACACAACGGTTTTTTTTTTTTTTGTTTGTGTTTTAGCTATGCTCACAACAGCTTTACGCAATGGTGTAAAAGATTTAAACCATTACAAATAATATCAAAAGACAACAGTTTTTAAAAAAACTATGTGCACTGAGACATACAATGGTTTTTATCATTTTTAATGTGGCTTTCACACAACTGTTTATAAAATTAATCTCATTATTTAAATTAAACCAGTTTTCAAATAAAATGGTATTATAATAATTCAATTATTATTTCACAATTGAAATTAAATTTACAATACAATGGTTCTCTACAAGAATTACAATTATAACTTAAAATCTATTTCTACTAATGCTCATTAATGTACACATTTTAATCAGCTTGGCTATTGAAAACATCAAGTCCCATTTCTGTTGGATCAGTGGCTGGCAAGTCAAGCTGGATGCCGTCGAATTCCCTCTTAAATCTGTCTTTATAGCTTGCGTAAATCATTTTGCTCCTTACCTTGGACACCTTTACAACCATATACAGATCATAAATAAATGAACTTAACCAAATGGAATGCAAATAAAGCAAATTTAAGACCTTGCATTTTGTACTTACCATTCAATGAAGAAAATTCTGCTCTTCTGCCAATTCTCTACGGTCACAAAATCATAGTCATAAATCGCATAATGACACTCATCTTCAGGAAGGCTAGCTTCATAAACATATTTGAATGTAAAATCTCATGTACTCAATGCAAGAAAAGTATAACACGAGTTCACAGAGCAATTACCTGCCGAAAAGGTACATATGAAGGTAAATACGGCACTCAACGTCATGTTCTACTATCCCTAAAGTAGAACCCACCTTTGACAATACCTATTGTTGATGATCATTGATAAAATTCTAATTCTTTATAATATAAACAGAGCATACATATATTAGTCTAGTAAATTAGTATCAATTTCTCCATTCTTACTAGTATATTCCTGTCACCACTCCAGGAATCATTTACATCATTACTTCCTGGAGATATTGGCTCCCTTCCTCTCCTGCTAAAGCCAGAGCCTTTATCCCTCATACACATTTCTGAACAAACAAAAGACTTTTTTGTAATTATAAAAATTATTGAATAATAGTGTTTATATTATAGACAGATAGGTGAGAAGCAAACCTTGTTTATTACTGTCAATTTCACTATCATTATCTTCAGAAGTAAGAATTAAATACTACTATATCACAAGGTAAATCACCTGTGTTGCCATAAGCATGTGTATATAACTTATCCATAATGATTGTTTACAATGTTCAAAGAAGAAAAAACCCAGAGAGAACGAAACATAAAATTAACAGCAAAGGATATTTTTTCTTATTGCCTAAATCACTTGCTCTATCATGAAAATGAGTGAGCCGCAACATTTCTGATTCAAGCCACTGGATCATAAACATTATACATCTTTAGTATTAAAATGAAGTACAGTTATGTATAATGCATTAAAAGAACAAAACTAATAAAGATAACTGCTTCAAGACCACAGCCCTAGATCTGCACAAGGCGGTTCTGAATCCAGTCGGTTTAAAAAAAAACATAACAGTCCTAGTATATGTAGCATAGGCAGAACAACTTTTGCAAAATAACATACATATGTCCATTATCTAGATACAATCTACAAAACCTGTGTAGATATATCTACTATATAATTCAATTATGTGGCCTGACAAGGAAATCTAGATACTAAAAGCCGTTCATAACAGGAAAATTGTTTTTGCTGAATCATTTGCAATCAAGTTAATAACATGCTTGCTTCTCTGAAAATATTAGATTACAAACGAAAATACTTGTGGAAAAAGAATTAAGAAAGTATGAAAAATAGGTAAGAGTCACAAATAGTATATGCTAGTATTCTTAAAAAAACTAGCAGAAGTATGAAGCTGATCAATTTGAAATGTTTCATATTTTCAAGTTATTCAGCTTGGAAATGGAGAAGGAAATTAAGGTCACACAGAAAATAATCATCACAGTATATGTCGGACTCAAAGTATGAAGTTGTACCATTGAATTATCTGTAATATCCAGAAAACGTGTCCCTCTCCAATTTCATCTGGAAGTCATAAATTAATTTGATCTATTACTACCTGTGGCGCGTTGAAGAAGAGAAACAGCTCCTCCCTCAGCATTTGAGTACTTCTTGTATATGAGATTTCAGCTTATTCTCTGCTGCACCTGAGTGGAACCTAACCGGTTCTTTAGCACATTCCCTGTGTTTAACAACCACAAAATTAACACACATATATAAGTGTCATTCACTCAAAATTATGGCTGAAGAACACTATGGAATTTAGACAGAGGAGTTTTTTGTGTAAAATAGAGGACCATCAATTTTAAAAATCTCCAATTAGTTAAACCAAAACCCATAAATAATCAGAACAAAACTCCAAATAAAGCATATATATTTACCAATTCATTCAGATGCCCATTTTAAAGCCCAAATTACCTTCAAAATCAGCTAAAATTAGTAATTTCCATTTAACCAGCAAGAACAAGAAGAACAAAATTCAATGTCTACTGTATGGCCAATACCAATTCCTCTAATACCACAACTAACTTTCTGAAATCACACAAATCACAAATAGGGGTCAGCAAGATTTATCAAGAATTCAAAAGGGTACATCAAAAATCCAATAATTAACATAAAATATGAACCTGGATAGGAAACTAAAGAGTATCTTGAATGACCGGCGATGAAGATTGGATTTTGTGGAGGAGTAAGAAGATTGGCCATGTCTGAGCAGAAGAGGAAGAGGGGTAAGCCTACTAGTAAATATCAATGCAAATTGCCTCACCTTCCAAGCACTATCGATACTCTCATCTTTGGTCTCGTCAAAATTGTCATTCCAATTATATCTTCAACATTGTAGAGGGAGATGGTTAGGGTTTGAAAACTCAAAAATCTAAACCCATCATAATACACACTTAATCCACGGCAAAACCATGTAGAGAGAGGACAGAGAGAAAAGTCGTGGGAGAGACATGGAAGAGTAGAAAGAGGAAAGAAGAGGGGTCAGATCTAAAGAAAGGGGAAGGGGGAGGTAAGGGGGGGAATAAAAATTAGAAGGAAGGGGGAAATGAAAATTAAAGGGGAAAAACAAAAATGGTGTGAAAAATGAAAAAATCATTTTTCAATTTTTAATAATTTTTTCATATGACTAAAATTGATATATCTTAACATCCGTACGGTTGGATAAATTTTCCTTTAAAACTCAAGGAAGATAAATTTTGAAATTTTTTATTATTTTTTTACATGGCTAAAATAAATATATTTTAACATTTGGATCGTCCAAAAAACCATTTCAAAAATTATTTCGATAATCAGCAACGAATCTTGTTTTAGGGAGTTGTACTTTTACCTCATTTTCCTTAAAAACTCAAACAAGATAAATTTTATTTATTTATTTTTCTACGTGGCTAAAATCAATATATGTTAAGATCTTTAAGGTTGGATCGCCCAAAAAATCATTTGAAAAATTTATTTTGTTAATCGGCAACGAATCTTGTTTTAAGAAGTTGTACTTTTACCTCATTTTCCTTTAAAACTCAAGGAAGATAAATTTTGAAATTATTTATTATTTTTTTACATGGCTAAAATCAATATATTTTAACATCCGTACGGTTGGATCGTCCAAAAAATCATTCAAAAAATTATTTCGTTAATCGGCATCGAATCTTGTTTTAGGGAGTAGTACTTTTACCTCATTTTCCTTAAAAATACAAACAAGATAAATTTTAAATTTTTTTTATTATTTTTTTACATGGCTAAAATCAATACATGTTAACATCCGTACGGTTTGATCGTCGAAAAAATCATTTCAAAAAATTATTTCGTTAATCGGCAACAAATCTTGTTTTAGGGAGTTGTATTTTTACCTCATTTTCCTTTAAAACTTAAGAAAGATAAATTTTGAAATTTTTTATTATTTTTTACATGGCTAAAATCAATATATTTTAACATCCGTACGGTTGGATCGTCCAAAAAATCATTCAAAAAAATTATTTCGTTAATCGGCATCGAATCTTGTTTTAGGGAGTAGTACTTTTACCTCATTTTCCTTAAAAAACAAACAAGATAAATTTTTTTTTTTTTTTATTTTTTTACATGGCTAAAATCAATATATGTTAACATCCGTACGGTTTGATCGTCGAAAAAATTATTTCAAAAAATTATTTCGTTAATCGGCAACGAATCTTATTTTAGGGAGTTGTACTTTTACCTCATTTTCCTTTAAAACTCAAGGAAGATAAATTTTGAAATTTTTTATTATTTTTTTACATGGCTAAAATCAATATATTTTAACATCCGTACGGTTGGATCGTCCAAAAAATCATTCAAAAAATTTATTTCGTTAATCGACATCGAATCTTGATTTAGGGAGTAGTACTTTTACCTCATTTTCCTTAAAAACACAAACAAGATAAATTTTATTTTTATTATTTTTTTTGCATGGCTAAAATCAATATATGTCAACATTCGTACGGTTTGATCATCGAAAAATCATTTCAAAAATTATTTCGTTAATCGACAACGAATCTTGTTTTAGGGAGTTGTACTTTTACCTCAATTTCCTTTAAAACTCAAGGAAGATAAATTTTGAAATTTTTTATTATTTTTTTACATGGCTAAAATCAATATATTTTAATATCCGTACGGTTGGATCATCCAAAAAATCATTCAAAAAATTTATTTCGTTAATCGGCATCGAATCTTGTTTTAGGGAGTAGTACTTTTACCTCATTTTCCTTAAAAACACAAACGAGATAAATTTAAATTTTTTTATTATTTTTTTACATGGCTAAAATCAATATATGTTAACATCCGTACGGTTTGATCGTCGAAAAAATTATTTCAAAAAATTATTTCGTTAATCGGCAACGAATCTTGTTTTAGGGAGTTGTACTTTTACCTCATTTTCCTTTAAAACTCAAGGAAGATAAATTTTGAAATTTTTTATTATTTTTTTACATGGCTAAAATAAATATATTTTAACATCTGTATGGTTGGATCGTCCAAAAAATATTTTGAAAAAATATGTCCTTAATGAGCAATGAATCTTATTTCACGGAGTTGTACTTTTACCTTATTTTTCTTATAAAGTCAAGCAAGATAAATTTTAAAATTTTTTAAATTTTTTTACATGGCTAAAATTAATATATTTTAACATCCGTACGGTTAGATCGTCCAAAAATTATTTCAAAAATTATTTCATTAATCAACAACGAATCTTGTTTTAGAGAATTGTACTTTAACCTCATTTTCCTTAAAAACTCAAACAAGATAAATTTATTTTATTTTTATTTTTTACGTGGCTAAAATCAATATATGTTAAGATCCGTACGGTTGGATCGCCCAAAAAATTATTTGAAAAATTTATTTCGTTAATCGGCAACGAATCTTGTTTTAGGAAGTTGTACTTTTACCTCATTTTCCTTATAGAGTCAAGCAAGATAAATTTTGAAATTTTTTTTATTTTTTTACATGGCTAAAATCAATATATGTTAACATCCGTACGGTTTGATCGTCGAAAAAATTATTTCAAAAAATTATTTCGTTAATCGGCAACGAATCTTATTTTAGGGAGTTGTACTTTTACCTCATTTTCCTTTAAAACTCAAGGAAGATAAATTTTGAAATTTTTTAGTATTTTTTTACATGGCTAAAATCAATATATTTTAACATCCGTACGGTTGGATCGTCCAAAAAATCATTCAAAAAATTTATTTCGTTAATCGACATCGAATCTTGATTTAGGGAGTAGTACTTTTACCTCATTTTCCTTAAAACACAAACAAGATAAATTTTATTTTTATTATTTTTTTTTGCATGGCTAAAATCAATATATGTTAACATTCGTACGGTTTGATCGTCGAAAAATCATTTCAAAAAATCATTTCGTTAATCGACAACGAATCTTATTTTAGGGAGTTGTACTTTTACCTCAATTTCCTTTAAAACTCAAGGAAGATAATTTTGAAATTTTTTATTATTTTTTTACATGGCTAAAATCAATATATTTTAATCCGTACGGTTGGATCATCCAAAAAATCATTCAAAAAATTTATTTCGTTAATCGGCATCGAATCTTGTTTTAGGAGTAGTACTTTTACCTCATTTTCCTTAAAAAACAAACGAGATAAATTTAAATTTTTTTATTATTTTTTTACATGGCTAAAATCAATATATGTTAACATCCGTACGGTTTGATCGTCGAAAAAATCATTTCAAAAAATTATTTCGTTAATCGACAAAGAATCTTGTTTTAGGGAGTTGTACTTTTACCTCATTTTCCTTTAAAACTTAAGGAAGATAAATTTTGAAATTTTTATTATTTTTTTACATGGCTAAAATAAATATTTTTAACATCCGTATGGTTGGATCGTCCAAAAAATATTTTGAAAAAAATGATTTCGACTCGTTTAAGCTGCAACATCGTTCCTTTCTTCTCTCACCGTACAACCACCCTCTCCATCGCAACCGACGACCACTCCATCCCGTTCTCCGGCCAAAACTCCATTTTTTTTCCGATGAACCTCCTCGGAGAATCGTTTCTTACCAAATCGTGAACCAAAATTCACAAAACATATAGGAAATCAAAGCTATAGACTGCTATAATCATTCCCAACAGTTCATATAATCAAAAATATCTAAAATTCTAAAAAAAAAATAAATCAAAAACACTAAAACCCATGAACTCGGCACATCGATTTAGGGGTTATAAAATTAAAATTAAAATACCTAATCACTCCTAGGACTACAACAAATTAACTGCATCAACCAAACAATCAAATGATTCTTCACAATCAAAAACCGAAATTCATGCCAAGAACATAAAAATTGATTTTGAGATTAATCGAACCTCAGTTGTTGATATTAATATCAATAGATTCGTCTCTTCACAAGGATTGTATCGGTTACTCGAACTTTTACAATGGATTAGTGAATCTCCTAAAATGATGGATTTCTTCTCCCTCCTCTAAGAACATACTTGTCACCGACACTTTCTAATTTAATTAAACTGATTTTTAATAATTAATTAACTAAAAATTAATATTAATTCAGCTATTTATAGTAGTGAAAATAATACCCCTAAATAAAATTAAGGGGCTAATTACAAACCTAATAAAAATATTTGGCCCCAATTTTTATAATTTTTGGGTATTAATAATGAATTTTTAAATATCCAATAAATACAAAATAAATGCTAAAAATTCCCAATAAATGTGAATATTACAAAAATGCAAAGAATAATGATATATTAATTTCATGATCATATAAAATAAAAATGTGATTTTTGGGGCTTTTGGTACCCGAAGAGGTCCGGAAAAGTCATCTTTCGCGAAAAAGGTAAATTTGTAAAACGTTTAGGGGTTCAGAATAGCGATATGATACAGGTCGTTTTGGCAAAATAGGGCCAAGGATTTTATTTGAAATACGGGCTTTAAAACTCTATTTGAGCTATACGGGTTTTGATATAAACATAACTTATGATAAAACTCAATACATATCTGAATCACATTCTGATCGAAACAGACGACACGTAGCACATAGCAATTAGGGTTTAATGACTCAACACATTTAATCACATAATATACACATAAATATCTTTATTATAATATAATACGAGCGTAATTTTCTCGGTCGTTACATTCTCCCCCCTTAACAGGATTCTGTCCTCAAAATCACGCTATGAAAATAACTGAGGATACCTTTCTAACATATCACTCTCAAGCTCCCAGGTTGATTCTTCAACCACTCGGTTTCTCCACAAAACTCTCACTAATGGTACAAACTTATTTCTTAATACCCTCTCTTGCCGATCTAGAATTTTTATCGGCTGTTCTATATAAGATAAATCTGCTTGAAGTTCTATTGGCTCATATTCTATTACATGTCTTGTGTCAGGGTTGTACTTCTTAAGCATAGATACATGAAACACATTATAAATATGCTCCATATGGGGTGGTAAAGCTAATCCGTACGCAACTTTTCCGACTTTCTTCAAAATTTTAAATGGTCCGTCGTAACGAGGTTTCAATTTTCCCTTGTTACCAAACCTAGTTAATCCTTTCCATGGCGATACTTTTAGCAGTACATGTTCCCCTTCTTGATAGTCCACATCTTTTCTGGATTGATCTGCATATTTATGCTTTCAATTCTGTGCTGCTTCAAGTCGCTTACGGATAAGTTCTACTTTTTCCTTGGTCTGCTGAATCAGTTCTGGACTTAGAATCTTGCATTCTCCAACTTCATCCCAACATGTAGGTGATCTACATTTTCTTCCATATAAAGCTTCGTAAGGTGGCATCCCGATACTCGCTTGATAGCTGTTATTGTAAGAAATTCCACTAGAGGTAAATATTCGTCCCAATTGCCCTTAAAATCTATCGCGCATACACATATCATATCTTCAATGGTCTGAATAGTCCTTTCACTTTGCCCTTCCGTCTGTGGATGAGAAGCGGTACTCATGTTTAACTTGGTTCCTAGACATTCTTGGAATTGTCTCCAAAATCTTGAATTGAAACGGGGATCTCGATCCGATACAATAGATACGGGTACTCCACGACGCATTATGATTTCCTTGAGATATAAGTGCACTAACTTGTCCAGTGAAACCTTTCGTTGATCGGAAGGAAATGTGCTGACTTCGTTAATCGATCAATGATAACCCAAATTACATCATGATTTGCTTTCGTCCTTGGAATTCCTACTACGAAATCCATAGCTAAGTGCTCCCATTTCCATTCGGGAATATCTAGTGGTTGTAGTAATCCGCTAGGGCATTGATGTTCAACTTTCACTCCTTGGCACGTATCACACTTACTAACCCATCCCGCTATTTCTTTCTTCATATCTGGCGACCAAAAGTTTTCCTTCAGGTCTCTCTACCTCTTTGTGCTTCCGGGATGAATCGAATATCTTGAGCTATGAGCATCTTGTAAAATTTCCGCTTTCAGTTCCGGTACATTAGGTATCCTAATTCTTGAAGCAACTCGAAAAATTTCTTTGGCATCCTTCTGACTGGTAATCTCTTCTCCTTATAAATTGTTGGTTTTATGATCCATTACTTTTCCTGACACCTTCTTATCTTCTCCAATAATTCTGGCTGAAAGGTCATGGCGTAAATCATTTCGGTAGAGCTTTCTGGAACACGAACTGCAATATCCAGTTTATCGAATTCCTTGATTAAATCTTCCGAAGATGTTAACAGGTTCAATCATTCCTTTCGACTCAACGCATCTGCTACTACATTAGCTTTGCCTGGATGATAATTGATTGAAACATTGTAATCCTTGATTAACTCTAGCCAGCATCGCTGTCGCATATTGAGTTCCTTCTGCGTGAAAATATATTTCAAGGTTTTATGGTCCGTGTAAATCCCACATCTTTCGCCGTATAGATAGGGTCTCCAGAGTTTTAGTGCGAATACGATTGCTGCTAGTTCAAGATTGTGCGTCGGATATTTCTGTTCATGTGGCTTTAGTTGTCTAGAAGCGTATGCGATCACGTTGCCATGTTGCATCAAAACACATCCTAATCCTCGATAAGAAGCGTCGCTGTTTATGAGAAATTCTCCTTGATCGTCAGGTAAAATAAGTACAGGTGCGGTTACTAATCGATTCTTCAATTCTTAGAAACTTGCTTCATATTTCTCGTTCCATTTGAACTTTTCATTCTTTCGTGTCAACTTCATCAATGGGGTGGCTATCTTTGTAAAATCCTTAACAAATCTTCTGTAGTAACCTGCTAATCCCAAGAAACTTCGGACTTCCGTTGGAGTCTTTGGTCTTTCCCAATTTAGAATAGCTACAATCTTCGCTGGATCCACTTGAATTCCTTCAACACTGATGATATGTCCTAAAAATTGCACTTCCTTCAACCAAAATTCACATTTTGAAAATTTCGCATAGAGCTGTTCCTTTCGTAATATCTCCAATGTCATTCTTAAGTGCGCCGCATGTTCTTCTTCTGTCTTCGAATAAATCAAGATGTCATCAATAATACAATTATAAACTTATCTAGATACTTCTTGAAAACTCGGTTCATCAAATCCATAAATGCTGCAGGTGCATTAGTTAATCGAAAAGTCATCACGAGAAATTCATAGTGTCCGTATCTCGTTCTGAACGCAGTCTTTGGAATATCTTCTGCCTTGATCCTTAACTGATGATAGCCTGATCGTAAGTCGATTTTCGAAAACCATGCTGCTCCTTTCAGTTGATCAAATAAGTCATCAATACGAGGCAAAGGATATTTATTCTTGATAGTTAACTTGTTCAGCCCACAATAATCAATACATAGTCGCATGCTACCGTCCTTCTTTTTCACGAACAATACTGGTGCGCCCCATGGGGATACCTCGGCCTTATAATTCCTTTGTCGAGAAGATCCTGCAATTGCTTTGCTAATTCTTTCATTTCAACAGGCGCCATTTGATATGGAGCTTTTGAAATTGGTTCAGTCCCTGGTGCGAAATCAATAGTGAATTTGATTTCTTGATCCGGAGGTAGTCCTGGAAGTTCATCTGGAAAGATATCGGGAAACTCATAAACTACAAGAATATCTTCAATCTTCGGGCTCTCTTTTTTGGTGTCCAACACTGTAGGCTAAGTAAGCTTGACATCCTTGACGTAGCAATCGTTTTGTCTACATTATTGTTAAGAATTTCTGCTTTTGTTTTTCACCTTTAAATGTTACCGTTGTATTTTCTTTAGTCTGCAATTTCACCTTCTTATTTGCGCAATCAATCTGACCATTATTACTAGCTAGCCAATCTATTCCTAAATAACATCAAATTCTCCTAACCTGAAAGATATCAAGTCAACTGAGAAATTACATCTTCCTATCTCAATATCATAATCTGGACATACTCGATCTACCATAACCTGATCATCATTTGCTAATTTTATGACTAGCACTTCATCTACAATGTACCTCATAATCGATCTTAGAAATAAAATCTTCAGAATATAAGATTTCGTAGCTCCTGAATCAATCAATACTTGAGCATTTACGAAATTTACAGGAAGCGTACCTGCAACCACATTCGGACTCTGTACCACTTCTTTCATTGGCATGTTGAAAGTCCTTGACCTGGGCTAATTTTGTGGTGGTAGTGGTGGCAGAGGTAATGCTAAAACCCTTGGAATGCTAGCGGCCATTGTAACTCCTCTGCAGTCCTTAGCGATATATCCTTTTCTTCTCCGTACTGGAAACAAGTGATCTCTGTCTTTCCTATCGGACATTCTCCACAATTGTGTCCCTTTTGCTTACACTTGAAACACGTGACATTTGGCTTGTTGCAAATCCCAGTATGCTTCTTACCACATGTTCTTCAATCAGTATAAAAGGTCGAATAAGTTTCTGCTAATTTGGGGCTGGAAGTCGGTTACCCGTCCTCTGGTTGCCCTGTTCTGGTCTCCTGGCATTTACTTTTCCCCGGCTTGAAATCCCGGCCTTCTGTTGATAGTTCTAGAATTTCCTGGTTCCCTTTCTCTTTTTTCTGAGCTTTTCACTCTCGACC